>NC_089784.1:41866644-41961644 GCF_040412425.1 Macrobrachium rosenbergii
AATAGAAAGGTTTAATTGTTAATATATGTCTTACAAATTTCGAATTATATATATATATATATATATATATATATATATATATATATATATATATATATATATATATATATATAGATGTTAGATGTTATAAGTCTCCCCCTTGGGGTTTGAACTGCTGACTGATGATGCAGTAGGCCAACGTTTAATTTAATTACGGAGAGGCCATAAAAGAAGAGCAGACGATTCTTCTACTTGTCACCCCAGCAGCTATGAACAGAAATAGATGTATTTATACCCCTTTTATTTTCAAGCGACAACAAGTTTTACTGATTTTTATGTAACCTTAGAACCAGTGGAATGGGAAGGGATAGAACCATATCAGTGGTGCAGTATTATCCACTATGAGTTCCTGCATGTGCAGTTGCGCATTTAATACCCCCGTAGCTGAGTGGATTTACAAACTGGCCTAGATGCGATGATACTGAAGCAAAGAAAGATGGCTTGGACATGTCCTTTGCACGTACCCAGGTAGAGAAGTTAAGTATACCTTAGTTTAACCAGAACACTGAGCTGATTAACAGCTCTCCTAGGGCTGGCCCGAAGGATTAGACTTCTTTTACGTGGCTAAGAACCAATTGGTTACCTAGCAACGGGACCTACAGCTTATTATGGAATCCGAACCACATTATATCGAGAAATGAATTTCCATCACCAGAAATAAATTCCTCTAATTCTTCATTGGCCGGCCGGAGATTCGAACTCGGACCCTGCAGAGTGCTAGCCGAGAACGGTACCGACCAGTCCAACGAGGAACTAACCCAGCTAGAATAACGCATGATAGTGTCAGCTAGGGTCCTCTAGTTACCAGAAAAGGGAGATACATATCTTCTTGAATTTGAAACATAAAACAAGATACTGGAGATAAGTCTAGATTTTGGAATTAAAAGCCAAGGAAAAGTATGATGTTGCAACAGCCTCATGTTGATTACCCAAAATATTCGATTTGTTATACTCTACAGAGGACACTTTATTATGAGCATGTTTTTATGTAGTTTTATTTTTTGAAAGATTGCTTTACACTAAACATTTACAACACTGATCTGATGGACTCGAAGCCAATGAAATAATGCAAAAAATGTTATTCTATTTTACTTGGGTCAAACAAGCAAGATATTGTTTCAGAATAAATCAACTTAAATATTCATTTAGGACTCGCCAAAAGAATAAAGCTGTTTTCGGGCAACCAGGTGAAAAATCACATAGAACTGATTAGTCCCATGGTGGTGTTATAACAAGATGTAAAAACACTATTTCCAGAAATCTCTTGGTGTTTTCATTGATACGGCTAACATAAGAAAAACACATAAACCTACGCACGAAACTATACACTTCTGGATCCATTCTGCACAAGATAAAAACTCTTAGTAACCCTGGGATATACTCTGGATATCCTAAGTTTATCTAGCACCCGAATTAACCCTAGGCAGCCGTTCCTAATCTGAGTAATTACCTTTAATGCAATGACCTTTGTATGAATTAAAATAGTTATATATCCTTCAGTCTAAGTTGTTGTTTGTAAACCCAAGTCTTCTTGTTAATCTTTTGTTTCACTGTACTCGTATATAGTTCGCTTGAAAATACTTTAGAGTAAAGGCAAGAGAGCTTATAATTTTCTTTGTAGCCATATACTCTATATTATGTGTCACGTTGTTATTCCCATGACAGAAGTTATATATTTTTACCAAAAATCCCTTACAAAATCTGCATTGATATAGTCAACAACTGCAAAACAATCTTCATTAAAGGCCAGGGCTGTAAACAATAATCTATATTCTGAAGAGAAACTAAAGAATGTCAGTCATCTTCTTAATAGCCTTTCCTTGCCTTGGTTAATCAAGTACCAGAGTTAATACAAGACAGTTGTTCCTAATCTGAAGAGGTATCTCAACTGTACTGACGTTTTTAAACATTGAAATGGCTATGTACGTTACATGCCGGCCTAAAAAACTCTCAGCAAACTGTATCAATTTCTATGCGCGTATTTTTATTTTATAGCAATTTAGTGTCTATTTCCATGTTTCATTTGTGCAAATGAAGAATGGCCAGTGCATCTTTTTTTTTTTTACACTATCCGGTGGTACAGAGTAAGAGTTTCTGCGAGATTATTTCAGTAGTGCTGTCCTTTGATATTACGATGCTATATTACCAATATTTGTTTATTAATCTTTAACGTCATAGTGTTATCTACTATCTGGTTATCAGTAACAATAAATAAAACTTGCGCTGTTTCGGTAAAAATTTCAAAGACTTCCAGGACATGATGGTGTAATGCAAGTGGTCTGCCCCTAATAAGCTTCTGCTGCATAAAGTATCTTCTGCATGCTTGTGAGTGATGCCAACAAGTAAGGTATGTGGACTGACCCTTGATTACCAAACAGTTAAATTGCAAATATCTCTTATGCACTGCGGGAGGAAGTGATGGTGCCTTACTTTTGGGAATCATCTTATCCATCAAGCATAGACAAGAACTTGGATTACACCCCAGAATTTAAGAGGTCGACCCCCTGGACCAACTTGTATGCCGGCGTTTACCTAACTCTTCGTTGTTACCCCATTTTCCATTGTATGTAGTTTACTCGAAAATGCCTTACACTCATTTGTTTCAAAATACTTTTGGCTAAATACTCTATTCATATATATATAATTTATATATATATATATATATATATATATATATATATATATATATATATATATATATATATATATATATATATATATATATATATATATATATATATATAAATAATGTGTGTGTGTGTGAAGTTTTTGTCACTTATACCTGTTTGTCTTCTTTTCATAGCCACCAACTGTAAGCCATAAATGTCGTTTAATATCAAATTCACTGTACCTCAGGAATAACTTTCACCCAAAGGAAATTATAACTGATATGGGCTTCGTCAACGTAGAAATCGAACCGTTGCCTGGTTTAGAAACAATGATAGACAGTGACTTTGACCAGTGGGCTTTCAAGAGTTGATATCGTCACTTCTGTATATTGACCTGTCAAATTCAGTCTACTTATAATCGATATTTACCCGTCTGCATCATGATACCTGATTGGAAAGTTTGTAACACTTGGCTAAGAATGGATTTTTGTCACTTATAAAAATTCATAATTAGTCAAGTGCTACAAACTTTCCAATCAGCTATCATGGTGCAGACGGCCGATATCAGTTCAAAGTACAGACCCTGAATTCGATAGGCATACGTGCAGCAGAGTCGATATAAACACATATTTCTCTTGGTAGCTCAATAGTCAAATTCAACGTGAATCGTTGTTTCTGAACCATAAAACGATTGGAATCCTGCCGGTGACTTACACAGAAAACACACACACACACATATATATATATATATATATATATATATATATATATATACATACATATGTGTATGTATATATGTGTATATATATATATATATATATATATATATATATATATATATATATATATATATATAATGTTTGTGTTTGTGTGTAAGACATGGGATGATTGCGCTATTCTTCGTGTATACCCAAGTGCATATACAGTACAGTATACCGAATATACACTTATCTTCATAAGCAAAGAGAAAGTGTTTAAATTTGTCGATAATACTTCAAAGCCAACCACAGTTTGACTCCAATCTTCAGGTGGGACTCAGTTTTGCCCCATTCAGAATTGCATGTAATTCTTGAATTCTTGATAGGCTGACTAATACCATAATCATATCAATGTTACTGGGAGCATAACAACCGAGAACTCTTTTGTTTGTTGCCACCGCGAATGAAATAAAGGTGTAGGCTATACCAAGATCTTGGGCTATACTTCCACCTAAGTATAGCTAGGTCCGTGCGCGTGACGTAACAAACCTTCTCGAGAACGAATGTTCATGAACTTTACAAAGCTGTTAACTGAACTTAACGTACTTCGAAAATTTTTTAAAAAGCGGGAAGAAATGAGCAAATGGTTTGGTCTGAAATAACTATGATTTTATTATTTTTTGACCCGACAACATGATATATAATCAAGGCTAAGCAATTTCAACGCTTTATAATGACAACAAGGACATGCACTGTCTTCGCAAATACTTGTGACGTACAACTGCGATCACATTCATCACTGAAAGCTAAGGGGCGATAACCAACAGAGATTATTAGCCTCGACATTAAGTCGATAATTGACAAATTTTTAATTTTAGATCTAGTTTGGTGTCATATTTCCATTGCGTGTTGAAAAGAATTCTTGGCTATTTTCCCATGAACTTTTCTAACAATACAGTTACACCATTCTCCTCGACTATCATTCCTCACCCGTACTGGCGGAGAAATGGCGAACCAGCTACAGTGACTGAGCGAACGACTTGTCACATGCACAGCCGCTTTCTTTCGTCACCGCCTTTGCTTTTCGGTGGGAAGGCATAATTCATCACTTACATTCTCAGTCGCTCAATTGCCTACGTCATCAAAATTCATCTTCCTGCTGAGCGAAGTTGCTTCCTGGTTTCGTCTTTGTCAATTAACTTGTTGACGTCTACGACCCCGTTCCTGAATAAGACTTTTGGAATAACTAATGAGACGCGTCTATTCAGCCCTTTATCGCGGAGTCTGTTTTGCAGAGGACACATTCGCTTTCTTCAGCTCATTACCCTCTGCTCAAGATCACTCGCGAACTTTAACAATCCGTCCGAATCACCAGAAGCTTTGAGAAAACGAAACACCGAAAGTGATTTCAGAATTAAACAGAAGACGTGACGCAAGAGAAAGAGGCAGAGAGGCAGGCGTCGCAAATGAACTTTGAGTTCCACAACACGACCTTTATAAAAAAAAAAAAAAAGCTATCTGAAAAATCCTACTTTGTTATCTAAGTAAACGAAATCGATAGCAGTAATATTTTCATTAGTGCATAATTATGCGCACGCGTTAATCAAATGTCAAATACCTCGAACATATACTTAACAACACATATTTTAACTGGAATAAAACCTGTAAGAAAGTCACGACCTGAAAAAGCCGCCGAATACTCATCAGAAGAATATAGGAGCCACATCAAAAACAGATAAGGATTTACATGAAACGGCAAAGCTGCCAGTCATTTTTTCCCACCGAACTCATCTAAAGCGTCATGCTTCCTTCAGTTAGTAACTGAGTCATATGTCACACAGAAAACGAAGTCTTCTTACGCTATAAGAAAAATTAATTCAGCGACCGCTCTGTAAATCAAAGCAAACTGCAAAATATTAGATTTTTATTTTATTTTTCAAAATCGATCAGTTTTTGCATACACTAGGAACACACACATATGCACGCGCGCGCGCACACACACACACACATACACACACGCACAGGCACTTAACCCTTAGAGAAGAAAAGTGATTATACACACACACACATATTTATATATATAACATCCATCCTAAAAATCCTCTTCTAATCTGGTTTATTGGCTTTTTCGTTACGTATACATTTCCTGCTATCCTTACATAGATAACATCCACTGGATACTGGCGGAGTTACCTATTCTTCAATGAATATTTCAGTATTATTCATGATTTTCGTCCTTTATTATAGCATCTGGAAAAATTCCCTGTGTGAAAGGATTTTCGAAAAATTAATCGTATCCACAAACCATATACCATCTGAATATTGCCTCATCATTGGTTACTTCTCATATGTCAATCATTTTTTCACTAAACAACAGCGAAATTGATCTTGCCTCTACCTCATCTCCCAGGAAGGTAGTCTTATCCCATGCTCTCTCTCTCTCTCTCTCTCTCTCTCTCTCTCTCTCTCTCTCTCTCTCTCTCTCTCTCTCTCTCTCTCTCTCAATTATTTTTTCATTAAACAACAGAGAAATTGATCTTGCCTCTACCTCATTCTCTCAGGAAGGTAGTCTTATCCCATGCTCTCTCTCTCTCTCTCTCTCTCTCTCTCTCTCTCTCTCTCTCTCTCTCTCTTCTCTTTTCAATTATTTTTCATTAAACAACAGAGAAATTGATCTTGCCTCTACCTCATTCCCTCAGGAAGGTAGTCTTATCCTCTCTCTCTCTCTCTCTCTCTCTCTCTCTCTCTCTCTCTCTCTCTCTCTGTTACCCATACTTCAAAACATTTCTTTCTTAACTATAACATCAAGTAAGTATTCATTAAGAATTATCACTTCTGTCTCCTAGTGTCTTCCCTCTGAGTGTAATATATGTTTCAAGAACAAAAAGATATCTAGAAAGAATTCGAGTCGACGTTTCCATTCAGTGAGAAGTGTGAGAAGAAAGCGCTGTCGTGGTGGGAATTTTCGGTAATATTGCAAAATATTGCAGTTCATGAAAGTCGGGAAGATGGTTTTTGCCCTGCTTGGAAGTTATACAAAAAAATGACAGCAGCTGATTCTCATCCTAAGGCGTAAATGGGGTTATAAATAGATCAGAGAGAGAGAGAGAGAGAGAGAGAGAGAGAGAGAGAGAGAGAGAGAGAGAGAGAGAGAGAGATAATGTAAATACATAATACTGTCTTATAACTAAATGAAAGTGTATTTTAATTCACAAAGGGAAAAAATTTTTAAATATATAAACAAATACACATTTGCACGACGTGAAATTAATCTTAAAAAAAGGAAAAATAACCACAAACGCACAAATAAATTATGAAATTCTGAGACCCCGCCCCCCCACCACGTTTGCAATGTTAATCTCTCCCCCCAAAAAAAAGAAAATGCATCAGAAAATAGTTCCAAAAACAGATGGATAAAATTAGATTTCAAGTATTAGAGCGATATAAGAACGTTATATCAAATGCACATACATAAAAGCTCATGTGAGTCTTCTTGAGATATGCGGCAAATACGAGACACACACACGCACATAATCACAGAGAAGGTACGTAGCCTATGTACAGAAAAGAAGCTACGCATTGCTTTTACTCCGAACATAATACACGACACAAAGCAAGTGACACCCCCTCGGTTTTATGATGAAATTTCATTGGAAAAAAATCTCAAATAAAAGCATCATTGTTACATTTCTGCGAATTGATGAAATAGCTTTCGACGCTTTTTGTTGCCTTCGCTGACATCTGCCTCTTTGACTTTTAACCTTTCAGTATTGTCCATTAATTAGGCTTACAAAAATGGAAATATATTCATCAACAAACAAAAATTACATTTCTATCGCGCAGCATACACCGCTCTCTGTAAGGGTAATAGTTTAACAGGATGGATTCAACAGAACAGATTCTTCTTTACTTCAGTTATAGATATACATATATATAATATATATATATATATATATATATATATATATATATATATATATATATATATATATATATATATATATATATATATATATATATATATACATATATACATATATATATTATATATATATATATATATATATATATATATATATATATATATAAATGTGTGTGTGTGTGTGTGTGTGTGTGTATACACGCAGCGAAGTTGAAGGCTGTTGCTATAATAAAACCCAATATACAGCGGCAAGCATGGGGGGAAGAACAATTCCTTATTCCTTTCAAAGTATTTTATTCAGCTGACGTCTTAAGACTTATCAGTCCCATTTTCAAAGCTATAACATAAAAGAACAAACATTAAAAACAGACTCAGGTTAAAAACAGAAAATTTTTAGCATTAAAAATTACAAAAGTTGAAGTACAATAGGAAGGAACAAAGTTTACCAAAGATTGCTGAAGGCAAAGACCAAGTGACAAATCCGGGTCCGGTTCGGCTTCAACGGAAACTCACCAGAGGTATAAAGGTGTTGACGTGGACTGAGTGATTAGTTGGGGAACAAGCTGCTTAATGAGAAGTGATTCCGAAATTGCTAGTTGGTGGTCATTCGGGGCTCTGCCTATGATTTTAAAATCTTTGTAGTTGATATCATATTTGCATTTCTTTGCGTGATCTCGTATACAAGAGAATTCGGGGTGTGATAGTCTTGTACCCGTTCTATAATCTCACCTTTAGCATCCTACGGGTGAAGCCGATGTACTTCCCCAGGTTACATCTGGGGCAATTAAAGAAGTAAATGACTCATGTGGTCATCAAAGGGTAAAGACTCTATTTTGAATAGAGATCTAATTGTCCCTGGGTTACAAGGTATTAATTTCAATTCAATAGCTGGTAGAAATTTGCCTGTTATCTGCCACAAGTCTCGATAGATGTTATCATAAATTAGCGGAATATTTGTAAACAAAGGTGGTTTAGGTACCGTTGTTATTTCAAGTTTTGGATGGAAAATATTACTTAGAATTTGTAAAGATGTTTGTAAACAAGTTTAAATAGGAAACAGTTATTAATGAATTACTGATGGAGGTATAAAATTTCATTATGAAAACTGTTCCAGTCAGATGTTAAGTTAAAAGCCCTGTGGAAGAGGGTAGACAAAGAGTTAAGCTTAAAAAAAAAAAAAAACAATGGCTATAAAAATTAGAACCCAGACCAGTAAAAGTTTTCTTTCTAAAAACCATACATCTAAAAACCAGTTTGTTTTCATTTTCATATTTAATCGTAAACTTGATATTTAGATGCATATTGTTAGCAAATTCGAGGAATTCATCTGCTCGATCTTTGTTCCTAAACAACAGAAAGGTGTCATCGATATACCTACTGTGGATTTAGAAAAGGGGGTGGCAAGACAGTGGGCAGTCATCTAGCAAAAGCTCTTCCAGGGAGCACATAAATATATTTGCAAAAGTAGGGCCCAATGGAGATCCCATAGCCACACCATCAACCTGAATGTAAGCTTTTCCATTAAAAACAAAAGCTGTGTCCAGCATAGCCAACTGCAACACCTTTTGAAAATCCGTGATGTTAAAATTATTAAAAATAGTATCTGGGTTAGTAAAAATTCTGTCTAAAACGGTCTCGATTGTTTCTTCCTGTTACACCTTTCAAACCTTTTTACTGTCAATTTCCGTTTTAGTGTTGAATGACCTCATATATAGGTCCCAGCGGTTGGCCTTTGGCCTAAATTCCACATTCTATTCTATTCTACTTTCAATAGCAATGTTTAATGTAAATTTCATAGAGGGGGCTTGTTCAATAAGTTTTTTTTTAATAAGTTATTTACTTATTATACATCTTTAGGTATAACAGCCAAATTAAACCATGATACAGCTGCTTGACTAACTTTAGCAATATAATGCTTTTTTTTTTTACAAAAATTCCATATATACATAACACTGATTTAAGCCCAGGGCTATGTGCTCTAGACATGGCTTAGCACTAGATGCTTAAAGAGATTCAAAAGAGAAACTGAAGAATCTCAGTAATCCTTGTTAGCGTGTTTTATCTCTCCTTGTTTGGTCGAGTTACCTGCGCTAATCTTATAAGACAGCTGTTCCTCACCAAAGGCCTACCTCAAATATAATGCCCTTTGTATGCTTTAAAATGGTTATACACCCTTTTAATTTTAGTTGTTTGTAAAACCGAGTCTTCTTTGTAATCTTTTGAAAATACCCAAAAGCAAAGGCAAGAGTTCTTACACTTTTCCTTGAGGCCATATACTCTGACTTCTTTACCTTCAGATTTGTGGTGTAATATTCGTAAGAATGACGCTATACAGTCTATATAAGAAGTGCGTCTGCCTTAGCCAGGACTCGAACCTATGCCTTTTGGATTCTGCATGGAAGTGAATGGACTCTTTCCATACAGACAAACGCACACATAGATTAATATTATCAAGTTTTCTTTAATACTGCACAAAAAGTTCAGGATTAATCTTGCCGTTACAAAGCGAATACAATAGTGAATATGTTGATCTTATCCCTGACCACATCATTCTAGGAGAAATTTTATACATACATATTTTATCCATTATATATATATATATATATATATATATATATATATATATATATATATATATATATATATATATATATATATATATATATATTAAAAAAGACAAATAACCTTCTACATTCAGTTCTCATGAAGTTCATAACCAAATGGACCTCAAGTTAACAACCAAAATCGACTTGGATAACGATACATACTGCACAAGGACACATTAAAGGTAAGTTTAAAACCGAAGTAAATCAATACCTGTTCAGGTCCATTCGTTCTGACAGAGTCGGAGCTCTCCGCCTTTTTTCCTCTTTTTTTTTCTTCCCACAGAATAATAAATACCGCTGTTGTATATTCAGTAACAGGTTCCCTTTCTTCCGTGAACAATTAGCACGTTGATTGGCATATCCATTACATCTATGCTACGCAAATCTATTTTTAATAACTGGAATGCCTACCCAGCTATTTTCAATTCGGCTTTGTCGCGTTCATAACGTTTCTTGCAGAGGGCATTTTCGCCCGAAAATGAATGATATTTTATCTGCACACCACGACTTGCTACGGGAAAGTAACCAAAGAAGTTTACACATATATAATTAAATAATCGTTATTCAAATGGACTTTAGTTCGATAGTCTTTATCAAACTGGCCTATAATTCAAGAGGCGTACGACACTCACATAAGCTAAGTCCGCAAGTATGAAAAAAGGAATGTCACGAGGTCATGGGAAGTCCATCAGCATCCTTAGTCAATTCACCACTTCACCAGACAAGAAGACCCCTATCTAGGGACGAAAGAAGATGTCATTCTTGATACTAAACAAGGGTTCAACTGATATCAGCAGGTGAGCATTTGGGTGTCAGCAACATGAACCAGCTGAAACATAGGTCTATGATGTGTAGGACAATGAAATAATGAAAATATTTAGTCTATTTGTTATACGAATATTTGGATTTTCATAAAAAAATTACCTGTGTTATATTTCTTATCCACATCAAAAATAATACTTTAACGCCAAGATTTTGTTCCTTGGCCTTAGATTGTTAGTTTTCTTTACTTGCTAAAAATACAGCTTGAACATAGGCTAAAACTTCAAAATTTAAAGAGAACGTTTTGTAATCCTTATTCCTATTTTGAAAATTTTGTTACGACTGTTGAGCCTGTCAGGTCTATTGTTATATGCTGCAGAGGTAGTTACAATGAACACTCAGGGTAGCACGTGCTTTGAGTTAAGCAATATATATATAAAAAAAAAAAAACACTTCATGTCACACAGACTACGGATTATACCAGTGCATCAGGGATCACAGTCATACCCATATATGGAAAATAATGTTAGCTGTGAAGCAAATTTATCAACGTGTATTACATTGGAAATAAAAAAAAGTTTAACACTAATTGGCAGCGTTCTGCTGAGTCAGAATTTTGAACGATAGAAAAAGAATCTTGTTGCATCACAGCTGAGCAAGCCTGTACAGTTTTCACTCATTAAGTAAACTCCACCTCAAGAGATCCATTATTGGATATGACTGTTCGTATATATACATCTGAAGCTTCCATCCGACCACTCACAAACTTAGATTTTAGGTAGATGTGGCAATACGCATAGCTGGCTCGTGATTGGCTGGAATCAATGTTCCTATAACGTAGGCTTATTGTGATATAGATGCAAACTATTTCTTAAGCAATACACCGGAATGCCTATATTTACAAAGTAGCCTCACACCTTTTATACATCATAAACATGCCAATTTATACCGATACTATACGTAATAATGAAAGAATACAAAACACGAGCTTGTATCATAGTCTATGCAGATCTAGCACAAACGAACAACGGGCTTTCAATAATTATGGTTTATTTCATCGTACGTAAAAAATAAGACATTAGGCTGTACGAGTGCGAATACAAGATATTTCAATAATTTCTTGCTTGTAAATTACACGAATAGACTCCTATTCGAATCAATATGAAATATTGTTGTCTGTGAGGCTGTTTGGGGGAACTGAATGAAACAGGCACAGCAAGACTGGAAGGGAGGAATTTTCAGTGAATACATGGCAACGGTATTGAGGTTTTCTTTTCAGAATGCTTTGCATATTCATATAATTTTTTCTTCAGTATACATGCCATTATAATAACTCAATGACTATGCACTTTTAGGAGTATTTTACAAAATAACTTATCGGACAAAAGTTTGGAATCTCATTGAGATCCCGTCATCCTTAGTGTTTGATAACATCTGCAGTATATGGCATCAAGGGCTATATTAGACTATTTTTTCATCGTAAGAAAATAATCAAAGTCGTGTATACCTCAACTGGTTCCTCAGCTTAAAAATTATTCATACGTGCACTTCAAAAAAGATAAAACAGATGAAAGAAGCTAGCGAATAAATATCTATCCACGAATGGATAATCATCAGGGATAAGTGGTGAACGAGGAAAATCAGATCAGCAACATTTATCAAATAGATCACATTACAAGCAGCAAATTTATTTACTGACATGAAACTGACACTACCTTCTCCTGTGCGTTGAGCAGGGACCAATTTAGTTCCTTTCATAGTAAAATCAGTTGCAACTCTGTCGCCTAAATCATTTTTTTTTGTATCTTGCAGATAGTTTAGTGTAATGAGTCACGGTCATGATTGTTAAGTTGTTGGCTGATAGCTCTCAAAGAATAGGGGAACGCAGATAAATACACACACACACAGACCCACATATATATATATATATATATATATATATATATATATATATATATATATATATATATATATATATATGTATATGTATGCAGATAAATACACACACACACACCCACATATATATATATATATATATATATATATATATATATATATATATATATATATATATATATATATATATATATATATATATATATATATATATATATGTATATATGTATGTATATATATAATATATGAATATATATATTTATATATATATATATATATATATATATATATATATATATATATATATATATATATATATATATATATATATATATATATATATATATTCTCAAGAATTCCATTCCTCCTCATTAGGCAGTTAGGAATTAATTTATTCAAGGAATAATTTCACCTTTCATTTGACTGTTGGGCCAAGAAAACATGGCAGGCGAGGCAGACCTAGCATATTTTGAACTAAGGAAGGACAGTTAGCGCCTGTTTTGAACTCATGCAGGGGAAAGCCCTACCTCAGCTGACCTGGGGTAAAACAATAGCAAGACCCCTTCACCCCCATCACACGATATGTAGGAGCGGCCCATCCATAAGGGGATGGGAGGCGAATCCAGGCTGTGAGACAGATAGGAACTTAACCTCTAAGTACTTAATCATAAGACCCTATTTTCTCCACTCTTTTGCTGGCTGTATGACTCTTTGCAGATTGACCTAGGCCTAGACTTCGAAGCAAACACTCTGGAAGGCGCGCACTGGTTTTCCTGAGAAGCCAAGGACTCGTGCAGAACCAGCACTCGAGACACACATGCAAATTTTCCTTCCTTTACGTGGTGAAAACTAACCACGGTGATCAGCCAAGCCTCAAATGTTCAGTGCAAAACATCTACAGGCCCCAGGTACATCGACCGCAATTAGTCAATAAGCCAGCTCCTTTCTCTCTGTGAAATTCCTTGGTTTTTTTCATTTCTCCAAACCTCCATTTTCTTCCTCCTAAAAAGCAGCCCCTTTGTTAAGTCACCCTACTTCGAGCAGCCTGTGAATTGCCCCATGACTTGCTTTGAAACCAACCTAATACAATTCAGTGGTAAGTATTCAAATATTCCCTCCATAGTGTAAATTAAGGGCAAATTAATTTAAGCAACTCAAGTGATCAATTCCTCCATAGTGCATAGATTCATTGTTCTTTGTTTAGTAACAAGGGAGGTTTCACTTGCCCCACGTGTTTGTACTAACTCTGGAATTTTCTTCCAGGAGGCGACATACCCTGCCCAGTTCACAAATCTATGCCAGGATACCCTTTACTGACTGTCATCCAAATTTCGTAACCATTCCTGGTCGCAGCCTGATTGCAAGACTCCGTTGCCCCCATGGAAATCCTCTTGATTAACTAATGTTCATTATCATGGAATTTACCCCTTTCATTGTATTGTTGCCTGTGAATTGATGCATTTTGGCATATCAGAGTTCATTGTTTTAATGGGAGTTGTTGCCTCTGTGGCCCTTCATATTTGCATTGCGTGTCTTTAAATTAGTGCATTTAAGATCTATCATATGTGATTTATGTGTCTGTAGATTGTTACATATTTGGTCCCACATACTTGCCCCATTCTCTGTAAATAAACTCCTTATGATTGTAAAAGAATTCTAATTCCAAATCGGCGACCTTCATTATTTACGTAAATCAAGGAAGAATCTAAGGGAGGTTGCGAGTGGATTCAATAAATTTATCATTGCCATTGAATACTGGGAAAGGACACAATCACATAAATCATGCTCTGATGGAGTGGTGAAGCTCATTGTTAGAGCTGAGAATGCAGTTGTGATACCTCCTAGGACAGAATTATTTATATGCTGCTCAGCTGATGGGATGGTTCCAGATGAGCAGTATCTGTTGTGTCCCCGACGCCCTGAGGGTTCTCCGGTTGCCCCTCCTCATTGCAGCATCCAAGGTTCAATCAAGAAGAAAATGTGTGAGAGTTGCAAATGTATCGGATAAACACGAAACTGTGCAGAGTGGAGAGGAGATCGGGGAACTAGAGCCCAGTGTGGTAGGATACGATGGCAACTTCATAGCCTTTAAGTTCAATTGAGGGGAAAAGAGGAAATTTCATCGTTGGAGAGTCGCTAACTTTTGAGCAGAAAGAGGAAATGGACAAGGTACTTCATGAGTTCAAGAATGTTTTCTATAATGGAGGCCCACTGCTGCTGGTACAGGTAGGGGTGGAGCACACAATCACAGTTAACCCAGATTCAGCACCAATAGCAAATAGACCACGGCGGTTGTCACTTGCTTTAGAGGCAGAAGTCAAGAAGGAGCTAAGCAAACTTCAGGATATGGGTGTAATAAAGAAATCATGTAGCCTTGGGCAGCCTTCCTATTGTTTGCGCTCGTCGAGCTGATGGAAGCCTTCGGTTGGCTATTGATTATAGGGGAGTAAATAGGGTGTCCCATCCAGCAACATTGCATCCAATTCCTGTGGTCGAGGATCTTCTTGATAGACTTGGTCAGGCAAATTTTTCAGTGCTTGATGCAAAGTCTGGATACCATCAGATGCCTCTTCGAAGGAGGATTGTGAGGTCTCGGCCTTTGTAGTCCCATGGGGGCAGTTTGAATGGCATGGTAGAACTCCCTTTGGTCTGAAAGGGGCAGGTTATACGTTTAACGGATGATGGCCACAATATCAGTGATTGCAATCTATACGGATGCATTGTGTTATCTCGACGACATACTGGTCTGGGGTTCAACATGGAAAGAACACATAGCAAGGCTCAGAAATGTGTTGAGCAGGATTCGTGATGCTGGTCTTGCGTAGCCCCGAATAAGTGTAAATTTGGGGTGCGTGAAGTGAGTATCTGGGTTCCGTGACATGTTGGTGATGGCATGCTTCGCATTAGTGAGCAAAGAGTTCATCAACTGAGGGATCTTCCCAGGCCTTTGACTGTCAGGCAGTTGCGTCAGGCCATTGGGGCATTTTCTTATGTGCAAAAATGGATTCCAGGGATGTCACAGACTGCTAAGCCCCTGTATGAGGCTTTGGAAAAAAATCTGCACCAGAAATTGCATTGGTCGGCCGAGATGGTTGAGGCTTTGAGAGGCTTAAAACCAGGTAGCAAATGCTGTGGCACTCCATCTTCCTGACTATAGTAAACAGTTCGTTTTGATTACTGATGCAAGTGATGTTGGAGCAGGGGCAATGTTAGCTAATAAGTCAGCATCCAAGGAACTGTTACCACTTGCCTTTTACCACCATACATTCTCCAAATCCGAGCAGAGGTATTCAACGACGGAAAAGGAATTACTGGCGGTTATCCTGGCAATAAAGAGGTTTTGATGTACCTCCTCTGCACCATTTGATCTGATAACGGACCATCAGGCATTAAGATGGCTAAACACCCTGGATATTAGAGAAGAGAGAGGACGTCGAGGGAGATGGATTGAAACAATTCAGCAGTTTGACATAAATCCAATTCATAAAAGTGGTCGAAGTGCTGTGATGTCCATGGCTGATTATCTGTCAAGAGTTGGTGCTGATGGAAATCTGCATCGTCATTGCAAGTATAGCAGTAGGATCTTCTCAGCAGTGGGCCACAGCATTTGTGGATCCCAATGAAATGTGTTAGAAAACAGCATTGCGATGAAGGATCAGGAAGTAGTGAACTTTATGAAAATACGAGTTCACCGGGATGTGTGTCAGAGGAGAATGAGCTTGCAAATATGGTAACCGTTTAGGTATTACTAACAATGGAATTCTGTGTTATATAAACTATAAAGGAAGAGGCTCACAAGAACATCCCTATGGCGTGAAAGAAGAGTGGCTACCTGTAATACCTAAAGATATGAGACTCTATGCACTTCAAATGATTCATGACAGTCCAATGAGTGGTCACATGGGTCGTGATCGAACATGGGAAAGAGCTCGGAAGAATTTCTGGTGGCCTCGCATGAAGGCAGATGTCCATGCACATGTCAGTAAATGTGAAGCATGTGGGAGTAACAAAAGATCGAAGCATCCAGGGAAGGCCCCTTTTCATTTTGTTCATAACTGGGACCCCCCTTGGTACTGAAGGCAGTCTATAATAATAAATTGTCCAAATTTATTATTATAGACTGAAGCTTCACCTTTTCTTCTGGTGCTGCCAGAAGTATGATTAACCTACAACAATAAATCCCCAATAACATAAATTTTTTTATCAGTATCTACGTGAATTTTGATCATAACTTATGCTAATTATTAACATAAGTGTTAAACATATACCTCACTGCTTGGTTGTATTGCTAAATTAAATATTTTTGGCTTTGTTACAAAACATATTGCATAGCTATAAAGCAATGAACCCAAACCAGCAGGTCCAAAGATTTTTTTTTAGTTGTCTTCCTCATTCGCGCATGCGTAGTAGCTGCTAGCTCAACACGACATTCAAGATGTACGATGACAGTATATCGTTTTTCTTTATTAGTTCAAATGCGAATTTTCTCATTAATTCGATCGTTTCTTCTTCGTTTTTACCTTTGGAATTCGTTATAGCAACTACTTCATAGCGTCACGATGGCACATACCATTATAAATTCAGTGTAAATGAGGTTTATGCTGTGTTTTGGCAACAACACCTCACTACACACCTAATGCCGGTAGACACGGTTTGCCACACAAAGTGTGGAAAAAATTTCCACATGCTTCTTAGGGGTTTATTGTGGTCAGATATATTCTTTTTTTATATTATATGATTCATTGACCTATATTATCAGCCATTTGCATATTTATATATAAATATATATATATATATATATATATATATATATATATATATATATATATATATAAGTTACAGTCAACATGTGTAATCAGTCATTACGCGTAATGACTGAAATTTCAGTCATCACGCGTAATGCACTTAGGGACATTTGATCCCCAGGAGCTAGTACTAAACACGGCGAAATACATTTGACCCCCAGGGACGAGTACTAAACCCGGCGAAACAGTGTAGGTGACTCACTGTTTTGCCGTGTTTAGTACTAGCTCCTGGGGGATCAAATGTCCCCTAAGTGTATTACGCGTGATGACTGAAATTTCAGTCATTACTAATGACTGATTACGCATGTTGACTGTAACATATATATATATTTATATTATATAATAATGACTGAATAAAGAGCCATCAAAGAATGGTTGTTTACACCGAATCATTAAGCAGCAGAAGTCGATCGAACGATATCTCGGTTGACATGTTGAATGCAGACGACAACAGAGTAACTACTTTAGGTTTCCAACTAAGGTAACTTAAATCTATTTAAAATTGTTTTAATAAATGTAAAAAGTAATTGTGAAAGAAAGCATATATCGTTTTATATACATTAGATTTTACCGATGGCTGAATGAATTTAAAATTTAGGCGAGCGTGAGAGTCACATCTCCCTCCTCTTCCCCTTCTTCATCCCCTCCCCTCCTCCTCTTCCCCTCCCCTTCACCCTTCTCCCTCCCCTCCCTTCCCCTTCCCTCTTCCCTCCCGCTACCTGTAGGTTGCATTCAGTGTTTTCTCAGGCAGCAACAGGTTACTCAGCTAGTAAATACTGTGTGTGTGTGTGTGTGTATATATATATATATATATATATATATATATATATATATATATATATATATATATATATATATATATATATATATATATATATATATTATATTATATATATATATATATATATATATATATATATATATATATATATATATATATATATATATATATATATATATATATATATATTTCCGAAATAAAGACTAATAAAAATTAGTCCTTCTAGATGTTCTGCTAAATCGCAAAAATGATGAGTTCTGAATAGAGGTTTATAGTAAGCCAACTTTCACCGGACTCTTAACCCGATTACCAACTATTATATCCATTTGCCATGACGTTGCCTTTACATGAAAGGCTGCAATGATGTGCCACCAACCTACTAGATGAGAAACTTCTGGCCAAGCTTAGTGCTGGAGATATTGTTTCTCAGGACCATATGTATCACCCATCTTGTCTGACAAGTGTGTACAACAGGGAAAAGGCCTGGCTAAATTCCCAGAAAACTGGAGATGATTATGTGCAGTACAGACAAGGGGCATGTGCCCATGCTTTTGCTAAGCTTGAGATGTACATAAGGGACAAGCAGTTGACTACAGATGGGTGCTGCTATTTTACAATGGTAGGACTTTATGATTTGTACAAACAAAGATTGGAACAGCTAAATGTTGATGCTTCCTTTGTGCACCGAACATGGCTGAAACAACAGATACTTGCCACATCCCAGAACTGGAGGACTTTAAAAGGGGAAGAGAAATTTGGTTTGCCTACAAAATGAAAATGGGAGAAGCCCTAGCCACAGCATGTGGCTACAATAATGTACTAATCGTGGCCAAAGCAGCTAAGATATTGAGGAAACAGATGCTTGAACATGAGATAGAATTTCATGGAACCTTAACAGCAGACACTAGAAGAGAATCTGTGCCACCAAGTTTGCTGGAATCTGTGTGCTACCAAACTGTGGCGATATAAAATCCCAACTTAAATATGGAACATCATCTACTGATCTAGCTTTAGCACAACTTTTGCCCTTCAACTGTCGAAAGAATCCAGCATCTTCAACATTCTCCAGACATTCCAAGTCAAGAGAACCTCCGTTTCCAATATATATTGGTCTCCTGGTCTTTGCAAAAACCAGACATTCCAAGTCAAGAGAACCTCCGTTTCCAATATATATTGGTCTCCTGGTCTTTGCAAAAACCAGAGAGCATCAATTAATTGATACATTCCATCACCATGGAATCAGCATCAGCTATGGTAGGGTTCTGGAATTGACTAAAGGGTTAGGAGAAGCAGTTGTAACAAGGGCTGTGGAGGAAGAAGTAGTTTGTCCCACTACACTAAGAAAAGGGCTCTTTACAACTTGTGCTGTTGACAATCTGGACCATAATCCAAGTGCCACAACTGCACAAACATCCTTCCATGGGACAGGCATATCTTTGTTTCAGCATCAGAGCACTGATGAAAAGGGTACGGACACCCACCTTCACCAAACTAAGTTCAACACCAGCAGCTGTAGAAGATGAAGACCTGCAAATTATTGAAGAGTTCGTGGTGCTAATGTATAACAGAAGCAGTTTGTAAAAAATGTAAATGAGGGTAGACTTGATCTCTTTGCAAGAAAGCAAAAAGCTTATGATTGCATTCCCCTACAAGGACTGCTCTTAGAGAGCATTGCAAGAGAGCTGCCTTTCAAGCAGGGCACATTTGGTGCCAGTCTTTAGTATGTCATCCAGTTTTTCCCAGTCCAAGACACTGGGGATGGCAACAGATTGATGGCACCTGGTTTCTGTATTGGACAGATTTGCCAAAAGTAGCAAAATCTTGCCAAGAACTGAATAAGTGTGGCTGCAAAAAGGAATGCCATGGCAGGTGCAAGTGCTACAAATATGGACTTAGCTGCACAGCTCTCTGCAGCTGCACTTGCCAAAACTAACTGATACACAAAACATATTGGTTTCTCTCAGGAGATACATACTTTTTTTATCTTTGGCAGCCATTTTGGAAATATGGTGTTCATATGGTGGCCATATTGGAAAGATGGGTTCACTTTATCTCTTCATGACAGTAAGAATGCCAAAATACAAATTCTCAATCATTATATGGAATGCAGGCAACTTTTATAGGCTTATGAAACGAAAATATTTGAAATATACAGCAAATTTGCCGCCATTTTGGAAAAGTGTCAGCCATCTTGGAAGTAGCCAAATATTGAGGTGGCCGGAGGTTGATTCTGCTTTATGGGGATAATAAGAGTTCTCATGCCAAATCTGTTGCTTGTATCACCATTTGCACTTTTTTCCATTATCCCGCTCCACTAACCAGTAAGACTCACACTTTAAGAAGTGCTTCAGAGGAGAGAACTGTTCTTGAATTTAGCATTTTACCTCCTATTCTTCCAACCCCGTATAGGTTTTCTTTCCCTTCTGTCCTCTTTATTTGGAACTTTTATCGACCCTTGTATGAGGCGGCACAACACCAGTGGATTTCACAGCCGTCCACGTATTTTACGAGCGTTGACATTTTCCTACTTCATAATTAGGGTGTTTTATCTCGTCCCATCCTATAATGACTTTTCCCGTATAGTCTGCTTTTATGTATTTTTCCCGGCTTGCCTTTCTCTAATGGAAGTGTTGATATTATTAATTTAAAACACACGCGTTTACTAACGAATAAAAGATGTAGATAAAATACATGGTAATTTTTCTTCATCAAGTTTTGCCTTAGTTAAGAAACACACTATTCGCCCATGCATGTATAAATGAGTTGGTGTTAGCTAACAAATCTTCATGTAAAATTACACCATGCCTTTACACACACACACACACACACACACACACACACACACACACACACACATATATATATATATATACATATATACAAATATATAATATTATATACATATATATATATATATATATATATATATATATATATATATATATATATACTGTATATATACTGTATATATATATATATATATATATATATATATATATATATATGTATATATATATATATATATATATATATATATATATATATATATATATATATATATATATATATATATAATATACAGTATATATATACATACTTATATTATTTATATATATATATATATATATATATATATATATATATATATATATATATATATATATATATATATATATATATATATATATATATATATATATATATATATATATGCGTGTGTGTATAAAACTACAAACCATTTCTCCTCAGAGGCGTTTTTTCGAGGGTGTCAACCTTCCGGCTCTTAGCAAGTCAGCAGCCGCATGCCCTCCTCCACTTTTGTTTCCATCCACTTACCTCCCCGCTGCTGGACTAACACCTAAAATACTAGCCCAACAAGCAGAAGATTCAGCTGTTTCTCACGCACACACACACACACACACACACACAGAGAGAGAGAGAGAGAGAGAGAGAGAGAGAGTGTCTTCATCTGCAACGACAATAGTCAATGAAGGGTTGAATTAGCTTCAGGTGCAGATGGAGGAACAGACCCGAGCAGGAATCTGTTATGGAGACTTGGCAAGTTTTAACATTATGGTATTTCAAATATATGTTATTAATTACATGAAACATCTGTAACTCTGCCAGAACTGTCTCGCATATTATTTTCTTCAGAACACGGAGTAATTAGATTTAATTTCAAAATGAGATAATTATGAAGAGCAGTCGTTTTCGGGGTATTTGGATTTTTTCGCACAAAAAGAAAGCAAATAATTCGCCTACCTGAAAGCTGCCTCTTCCCAAACCCCCAATCTGCCACAAAAAAAAATGGTCGTCTGCATTCTTATTATTTAGTCACTGTTATTTAAAACGCTATTTATAAACTGTAAAAATGCAGCATATGGAAAATTATTTCCGCTTTTGTTGAGAATCTAAAGCTGGAAATTATACATATTTGATAAGGCCTGCGATTTTTAGATTTTGAATTTCCCCCGCAGATGTAACACCAGATTTGCAAGGGCATGCTTAGAGCACAATCACAGTCACCTTAAATGTTTTGTTTGTACTTAATAATACAGTGTTTATTGGATAGGCTATATGCACTGTTTGTTTCCTAGTTTGATTCGTCGTAAATCTCTGTGTGTTGTAATCAGGTGTTGTGGATACTTCTGCCGGTCAATCCTTAAACTTCATTAGACGTAATGAGTTCCTATATAATTATCAATATATTTACCAGCGATAAACACGATGGCAATGGAAAATGCACAAACAATATGACGGGGAATCTCAGCTTTCCTAAATTAGACAGGAAACACCCGGAAACATAAGCAACTAAGAATGATTTCGGAAGAAAACCATTTTAAAATAATGTAATTTAAAAACAACAGTCTATAAGCGTCGACAAATGTAATGCAGTGACCAACTCTCTGAGCGCGAACGGTGCTCAAAAGTACATTTCGACCAACATTACGAAGAGTACAAAGTGGGAAAACTTGAAGAAAAGGAAGCACTGAAAACGAAACTTGAAGCAAGGCGCATCCTCAATTACACAGCACCATCGTAATAACAATTTCCAAACAAAAGAAGAGCGGTGCGGTGCAATTGCAAACACCTGTAAGCCTTTCAGGACGAGACAAAAGCCTTTCCCATTCTAAATTCCTATTTGACAGCATTATTCTCGTAGCATTACTTCTTGGTTTATGAGCCCATTTCTTTCGCATTATTAGCCCTCTCTGCTAGGCTGCCCCTCGCCAGGGAAAGAGGAGGCAAGGGCTGGTTGGGAGGGGAGGGTAGAATTTCTCAATTGAAGAGCAATTTCTCATTATTTGTGCCACCGACGGTTAAGATGAATTGTCTCGCCAGTCTTTGCCTCTTGGGGATCATGGAAAATTAGAAGGAAGAAGAGAGGGTGGGGGTGGGGCGGGGGATTGACAACAATCAGGGAGAAGAAAAAGAGAGAAATAAGGAAATTTGTGAGGCATTCAGCGAAATGAAAGGTTAGACACCAAAGAAAGGAATTAGTAATGAGACTGAATAGGAGACGGGGGCACTGGAACTGATGCCATCCATTTCGCAGTTGATAAAATTTGTCACTCTCTCTCTCTCTCTCTCTCTCTCTCTCTCTCTCTCTCTCTCTCTCTCTCTCAAACACACACACAAACAAAGTTTCAATTTTTGTAATGTTCTGCAGAATAATTCCTAAATGCCACATCCACATGAAGGAAACACCTTCACAAAGATGGGGACGCCAGACGAGACAAATCTCTAAAACACAACCATAACTTTAATTAAATACACCACTATACACTATACGTAATTGGAAAATAAAAAAATAATGTAGATAATAGGACAATACGATATACCTGGTACCGAAACCATTCAAAATTGCTTATTTTCATTAAAAAAGATGATTTTTATGATAAATTCAATTTTTTAGGTACTTACCCTCTATCATTTGCTTTATCTGCAACTAACTGGCGACTGTTCAACATGTGTTAAAATTAAAACAATCGTTAACGAACGCTCCCGATAGTTAAACCCCCCTCTTTGGAGGGGAGGAAGGAGGGGTCTCAATAAAAATAATTATTTTTGAGGTGAAGCTTACCCTCTGTCATTTGCTGACTCCAACATTTCACCTTCAAAAGGAGGCAAATCCTCTAAAGATAATGCATGGCATGCTTTCAGGATTAAGGATTTAATAAAGAAAGCCATTCTAAGACATAGGAACCTCAGGATTCTTGACAGTGCATAGGTTCCTACACTGCTTCCTTAATGCTTAAGACAATGTATAAATCCTAGATCCCTAACAGCGCATAAAAGTAGTTCTTCTTCCTCAGTCTGAGTTCAAGTCTGAGTTTCTAGGGAGGGGGATAGAGAAAACTCTTGGAAGAGGTTTGGCCTTGACGTCATTCTCAGCTCAAAAAAAAAGCCAAAAAAGATATATCTGCTCCACTGCATGAACACCCTACACACAATGATATTGCTTTTAATTCACTTACTCTTTTGGCCAAAGCCGAAGACAATAGAAAGAGTGTCTAAGAGAGAGCCTTGACAGAAGCCTCTCTCAGGGGTTCGAATGGAGCGCCTATAAGGTGTCTTAAGCCAACAACTAGGTTCATTAAAAGCTGCTTTAGCAGAACCTTCGGCATTCCAGCTGAAATGAGCAAATAGCTTTGCCTAAGTATTGTATATCTCCTTTGAAATACCCAATCCAGAATGCCTTAACACATAAGCCAGCATGGACTTATAGCCATGATGTAAGAAAAAAACCTTTGGCATCTCTCAATTAGAGCAGCAAAATCATATTGTTAATGTTGGAGTGAACGCAGGAAATGCCCCTGGACTTATACCATGATCTATAAACCTCCCACTGTACTGAACAAGAACTTAGTGGACTTTCCCTTTGCTGTTAGGAAGGAGTCCCTATACGGCTTAGAAAAGTCTCTAGAGGTGTGGAGTTTGTCAACAGTTTTCATGCGGTTAGATGAAGCATTTTGATATTACCATGAAGCTTCCCTGCCCTTGACTGACGAAGCAGATTTGTCTATGGAGGTAATTGTCTGGGAACTTCTACTACCATTTCCATAAGGACTGGGAACCAATGCCTTCTTCGCCACCAAGGCACGATCAGCATCACGGTGGTGTTCCCAGTAGTCCTCAACTCTTAAGCACCCATTTCAACAGCAGAAACATAGAAAAGGCATGCACAAATAGGTTTGTCCAATCTTGAACAAGGCTTGAGGGTTCAGTTCTGGGGAGACATACAGCTGGAGACAATGATTCAGCTTTGTTGCAAAGAGATCAATGAGGGGTTGGCTGAACACCCTCCAAATCGCCTCACACACTACAAGGTTAAAAATTAATCATGGGAGAATACCTGTCCTGGATGACTTAGCATCTCTGCCAAAATATTTAGTCAACCAGGCACAAACTGGGGCATATTCACAAATTCCTCTCAACTGCCCAAAGGCTAAACCCCTGGTGATGGACACCAAGGTTTTCTTAGATAAGCCAGAGAAGACACGTCCAAGAAGACAGAAATTTCTTAGTTGGGCACTGCTCATCCAGGTCATAAATCCCTTCTGGAAAGCCAACAATTGCTTCCAGTTAATGTGAAGACTCGCTTCTACTGGTGACTTGCTAGACAATAATCACGCCCCATCATCGTCCAAGGCGACTTAATACAGGCGACTTAATGTGATGGCATTAGCCAAGCTCTTATATATATCCCGGCCTCTTGAATCAAAAAATGCCACTTAGCAGATGCATTTGCACTTCTCTGGGCCAGAAAAACATAAAAAAAAAAGCTGGATCAGGAGAAAAGGGGGAAAATCCCCTGCTTGATACACCATACTCTTCCTAGTAAACAGCAAGGAAGACAAGAAAGAGGACTTTTAAAAGAGGAGATTCTGTTTGGCCAAGCATTTGCTATTAAGTCAAGTCTCCCAAATATAGAATGTCTAAAAACAACCAATTCTTTAAAACTGAGGCTACAGACTAAATACTCCTCTTCGTGTATGGAAGGTAAATGATAATGCTGTCAGGAAGATCCAGGTCTATAATAGTCATCTTCATCAGGGACAAAGGCAGCCCCAGAACCAGATGGTCTCAAAAGACCAGGCATTAAAGTTCTCATAATCCATCCGGCAGAAACTTGAAAGTAGAAAGCTCTCTCACTGTGTGGGTTCACTGACACCTTGTACGGACTCGATGATGCCTTATGTGGATTGTTGATGCCTCACACAGACTCACTGATGCCTCACTTGTAGATGCCTCCTGCAGACTTGCTAATGCCTTGTGTGGACTTGCTGACACCTCACAAGAACTTGCTGACAACCATGAGACTAGCCAACGCCCGTGCGGACTCACTGCCAGCTGTGCAGACTCACTGCCAGCCATGTGGACTTGCTGATGCCAGTGTGAACTGAAAAGCAAACCTAAAGAGTGGGGGTAAATTTCAACACTGGTCGAACCCGCGCCAAGTAGTCGCTGATAAAGCAAATGATAGAACCTCAAAAATGCTGCTATAAACACACGTAAGATATAAATAATAGGGTCAGTATGAATGTGGAAAATACTGAGAGGAAAAAAAGACCAAAATGGGGAAAAGAAACTCAGCAATGACACGGAAATTCTGAAAGTTCACATAACAAAACTCAAAAGACTTAAAACCTTAAGGAAAACAAACAGTCCAATGGCGAAAAATAGTAGTTTAAACAAAGAGGAAAATCAAAACAAATATAAGGAAAATAACTAAACCACAGTCAAATTAACCTAATGAAAGAAAAGAAAAACACTCGATAAATCCTTACGGCCAACAAAACTAACCAAATTTTGTTGAAATAGTGCAGAAAGTACAAAGTTCCAACAGCGCGAGAGGAAGCAGCAGCTTTACTGGCCTTCTTTATTAGATTTGTGATTAGGTCTTTGTTGAGGATTCTAGCTGGCAGCTATTTGGAAAAGAATGATTGGATGGAAGTTTTCTGTAAGAAAAAATCTTGATTAAAAGACTGTAAAAACGACTTACACTGTATCCCTTCATTCATTCTATCCTTTACAAGACTTTTCCAGATCAACTTTTCTTTTGTACATCGCCAATCTGTAAATCTGATACAGAAGCAAATCAATGTTGTTCTAAACATGGTTGAATGACAAGGAGAAAGTCAATTATATTTTAATCTTGGGAATAAACTAAGTCAAGAGTTACTTGATTTCCTGATATTCAGCTGGATCCACTGCTACTTATATCAGACCCCGCAACTCTGCTGGGCTCATGTATTTAGTATTCGTAAGTGGCAACAGATCCAGGTACTGACCAGCCCCAGTGTTGCTTAAATTCACCGACCAAGGAACCGGCAGTGTAGGTAACCTACTGCCATCTGATATTCAATATTGGTTACCCAATCAACTTCCAACCAAACCCAAAATTTATTAAATTTTTTAATAGGAAGACAACCGATATACCAATCGTTCAGTAACTAAAGAAGAACAACACAGTGCAGTCAGATTGAGTCAATTTTATAATATCCGTCAAATCAATATTATCTTTACATCTATAATTACCCGAAACGAACCAATGCTTTACGGGTACAGAAACTTATCAATGACGCAATTCCTTCACAAATATAAACCAGAATCTAGGAACCTGACTTTTCATCAACAAAGTGCAGTTCATTATATCCTTGAGGAAAACCTCCCAAGTGAGAATTCTGCTTCAGCACCATGCATTAAAATAGCTCAATGACGAGCTGATATGCAAACTCCCGTCATCACTCGCCATTCAGACCTTCATTTGTTTCGAGGTAAACGGACCCAATGTTTGCATTCCCTAGCGGAGACCAACGCCTGATAGCTTTTGTTATGTACTCCTCTACGTGTAAACAGCAATAACAAATGTGGTAGTAATTACAGTAAAAAGATCAATAATAATAATAATAATAATAATAATAATAATAATAATAATAATAATAATAATAATAATAATGACAAAAACAAGACGACAAATCCTTTAATTAAAATAGCAATAAAATATAAAGCAACATCCGGTTTTAAGAACTGAATGACCCCAAGTTTGCAAGAAATTTATATCTCCGTTTCCAAGCGATATTGATTAAAGAAAAAAAAAGATATCAAGGGAAAGAAATTTCCTGCTTCGAATTACCTACCGCAACCACAAAACGCTTAGTAATCAAACTTCTCAATCAACTTCTGAAAAAGAAAAAAAAAAAAAAAATCGTTTCTTGGTCATAACCGAAGGCTTCGCTCGATCGATAAACGAGGAGGTTGAAATAAATTACTTCTGGACTCAAAATATTTTGGTGTATTTATCCATATCGGTTTCATCAACCATGTAAGTAGCCCCCAACTCCGCCAAATGGGATTAGGAGGGACCACATCAAGAATGCATAAATAAATCACATGTGTTTTTCATGTCTCGTATAAGCATTGATCATCATCTGTATCATTGTCCACATTCACGCACAAAAAACAGAAATTATCCTAACCTCAGGTCCATAATAAGGATATTTTTTTTTATTCTGGATTTATAATTTGAAGAGTTTAATGAACATACATAACAAAAACTACATATAACATATATTGCTATTCCGTAGGCGCTTTTATATGGAACATGTCAAAATATTATTTATTATGCAAACCAGTCTTCCTTTCAACATGCACAGAATTAGAAATAAGGAGGAAAAATTACTATATAAGGACATATCAAGAGAACACATTCACACATACAAGCCATGATTTAAGTTTAAAAATGCATAAATGAAAATGAAAGCTAAATCATTACCCCTGCATATACCTATAACGTCATACTCGTAATTTGGGACAGAGAAACCTTGACGTTTTTGACAAAATTAATACTTCAGTTGACATCCAAACAAGATCTAATTCCTATTAAACCTACTAGAATAAACAATATGGCATAAGAAGGATAAAATAATTTATGTAACCCACAAACTTTTATTCTTTTGGATGACCTAAGCGAGTACCCGCCAGATATCCAGGTCAATAATTAAGCCAACAAAGGGATACGCTGATGTAAAAAACTGGCTTAGAGTGTCTCGGTTGGATTGGAGGCAAAGTGACAGTACTATCAGGTATGTATGTATGTATGTGTGTATGTATGCATGTATGTTTGCAACCCTAATTCTATTACTTCTACAACACGATGACTTTGAGTTCGGAATACGGGAACCATTTCACTCTCGATATACCGTCTCATAAACTTTGTTGATTTATCCCTTACCTACTAATTTCAAGTCGATCGAATGGAGATTCTACTCTTTATCCTTTATAACCTAACATCTGTATGGCACCCAAGCATATACAGTTTTATTCTTGTATATGTATGGTAAATGATGTTTATAGCTGTTACAGGACAACATAAAGTATCAACAATGTTCAGCGCATCAGAATTGACTTCTACGGAGACATACCTTCTGAACTGGATATATAATCGTCTCAGAAGAGCAATTGCAGAAAAACAGTCCAAGCACAAGAGGACACCGAGATCATTAATCAACTGGGGAGACATAGGAGATGAATGCAGTTTCTGCCACCTTGCATTCTGACAGCTATCAGAAAATAGGAAGACAGTGCCAAACTTAGGTATAAAGTTTAATAACCCTACAAAGAAACCGAACATTGTAAATATCTTTAAAAGTTTCGTGCAGCATGAAAAATTAGTGGAGTATAATTCCTATGAAAATAATGTTCTGAGCATAGCTAAAGGTGTAATTCAGGGGGCTTACATTGAACAAACCAATTTTAATTATTTTCCTAAGAGATTTAATGTAGCTCTAAAATCTTTAAAAGATGATGATAATCTGTATGTCACCAAAGCTGACAAAGCAAGTGTTATTGTCATTCTTGATAAAGATATGTATTTAAGTAAGATGAATGATTTGTTAAGCGATGCCACCATATATGGACCTTTGTTGCCTAACCCATTAGAGAGAGTTCATAGTGAATTTCACAGACAAATTAAAGTAATCTTTGGCAAAAATCAGGACATGATTAACAAGTTTCGTTCACACAACGCAAGTCTCTGCAAAGACCAATAAACCCAATTACCCTACGAGACCTATAATAAGTGCAGTTAGTGGTATCACATATGCTTTATCTAAGTTCCTTGCCTCATTGTTACAGCCTTTAGTTGGCACAATTTCCAAGTCACATGTCATTAATTCTGTCGATTTTGTTAATAAAGTACAAAAGTGTAAGCTTACGGACGATGAAATTATGGTTAGTTTGATGTAATCAGTTTGTTGATTTGAGTACGGGTTAATGATATTCTCGATTTTTTAAAACAAACCAGATATGTTTTTACTTACCGGTTAGTGTCATCATGCTGTTAATTAAACTTTGCGTAGTAGATACTTGCTTTGTTCTTAATGGTAAATACTCTAGACAGAAAATTGGTATGTAGGTAAGAAATTGTCTTTCACCCGTTTTTTCTAACATTTACATGTAATTTTATGAGAGTAGGCTGGCTAAATCCATTTTATCTGACAATATACTTTGGTTCCATTGAGTAAGCGACATATTTATGTAGTATTTGGAAAATTTACTTGAACATAGTTCATACAGTAACACTCTTGAATGGACTGGTACCTTCGATCCAATTGACAGTCAAGAGGGAAGAAAATAAGAACATAGCTTTCTTGGATGTTAAAGTATTTAGAAATAATAATATTTTAAAGTTTAAAGTACGTCAAAAAGGTGGCAACAATAATCTACTCATCAGTGCGAGGTCTTTCCATAATAAGATAGTAAAGCAGTCAGGAATAAGATCTATGTTTATAAGAGCTCTTCATCTAGTTAGCCCTGAATACTTTGATGATGAGATAGATTATATATATGGATTGGATCTTAAACATAATTTTATTTTACATGATGTACGTGAGTATTTCTCCCTAGCCATGAAAACTTTTTAATCCAGTAGATGCAATACGAATTTTATTAGCAATTTACTATTTGCATACATGCCAGCCTTCCATCATATTATCTACCCACTTAAATGACTAAATTTAACAGTTATATTTTCCTATCGCAATACCATTGGTAGAACTTTTATAAGAAATAGCCCTATATACGACAACGGTGTAGTGTACAAAACTGAGAGTCAATTGAACTGAAGATGGAGGCCACTGTCGCCTTATAAGGCAACGTGTGTTGTTTGGGGCAATGCTTCAGGTGGAATCGTCAGAGCACACCTGCGGATTATGGGAAAGGTTTCTGGCCAGTAAAAGATGGAAAACCCACTGTGAGCTTAATTGAATTTTGAGATTTAGACACAGGAAACAACTACCTACCCAACATGTGTTCCTTGGGGACACATAAAAGCCCAACCTCTGAAGGTGTTTGTGTTGGACAGTTCCTAAAACTCTCCTCTCACTCCAATACTTTTTGCTCTACCTACCCCCTCCACTGTCTGGTATTTTTCCCTTAAGATGCTTATAAGTGAGCTATCTCGTGGTGTAAAGCATAAAAGCTCCCCTTTTAAGCAGACAGGGAGTGGAGGTCTGAACTACCGAGCCACTGGTATCAGTTCCGTTAAGTACTTCCCCTTAGTGGGTCCTTGCCCATGCAAAATGGAAACAGTCTAAGAGATAACCTTAACTGAGGAGGAGTGAGCTTGCTAGCTAACTTAACTTAATGTTCCTAACACTTGGGTGTCTGCAGACATTTAAATGGGCTGTCTTTGATAACAGTCAAAATGTGATCTTAGCATAATTTAGGATTCAAGTTGCACATAATGCTGATGATAAACAGAGTCAAGCTGCCTCAGCACCATATCAAGTGACAAATACAGGTAAATACAAATAATAATATTGAGACACCCAAGGACTAGGTACTCTATGATACATGCTAAAAGTGAATACAATGATTCAAAAATACAACCAGATGTATAAAAAAAGAGTGCAACAGAAATGCTAAGATGGCTAGGACATGACCTTTAGCTTGTTGGGCTAAACACCAGACTTAGAGAAGTACAAAATAAATTTTCTAAGTACAAGAATACTGATTAAGGTAAGAGACAACCCTAGATATCCTGTCTGGATCAGAGGCTAGGATTGCTCTATTAAGATAAGGCACTGGTACAGCTGTATGATATGAGAGCCATGAGAACGAGGTGGCTCTAGTAACTACCTGAACCTTCTATGCTCCCTGCTCCTCTTCCTCCTTGCTTTCCCTTGTGCTTTTGGCTTAGGTCTCCTAGCTGGAACATGGGCACATGGCTCCAGAGGAGGTTGAGAAGACTCTGGAGCCAGATCTGAGCCTGCACTACCATTACCCTCAGGACTTAGACCTGGAGTAACTCTGGATGTTTCTTCATCTGGCAAAAAGGCACTGCCCAGCTGCTGCAACAACCTGGACAGCAGTGGTGTCAACTTGCTTTGCTAGTTTTTGTTGCATGGCCACCACATGAGTGACCAGCTTGAACAGGACATCTTGCATAGATTCATCCACCAGAGGCTTTGTCTACTGGGGACTGTGATGAAGTAGAAGAGGTGGATGCAGGTGCAAGGGGCTCACAGGTTACAAAGACCAACTCAGGAACAGGTTGTGAGCCTGCGCCAGGAACAAGCTTCCGTTGAGGTCAGGAGAATCTGGAAAAGACCCTACTGAACTTCAGGCTGGCTCTTGGCCGGACACTGGACAGTTGACGAGAGGGGAGAAGGATTGGGATCTTCTGAAGGGAGATTAACAGCAAGCTCTTGCACTGGCACTAAGGCAGGTTCAGGCACTGGATTTGGAGAGGAGATGTCAGCGGCCACCAGGACTAATAGTGCTGGACATTCCAGTCTGAACACTTTGAAAAGAACCAGAATCTGGCTCTGTTGAGGGGGGGGGGGCCCTCAATGACCAGAATGGTTGGAGCACTACGCTGGCCAGGCATAGGCACTGGCTGCAACTCAACGGCAGGGCCAGAATGAACATCAGTGGCTGACAAAGACACCTGCAGGTTAGGACCTTTGACTGACCCAGAGAGGAGCTGAGGAGGGGGATCCTGCCCTAGGAGGAAGTCATAACCTCCAGGAATAAGGTCGGCTACTCCAACTGTACAAATCCTACTTGTGTGTGATCTAGTGACCCTCAATCAGACAGTCTGGAGTGCCAGCCTCCAATTAATTATTAATGCCTTCAATAGCTACAGGCTTTTCTCCTTGAATAATGGCCCCATAGGGGATTTTGTCTCGACTTATAAGGGAGATTTGAGCACCACTGTCTTCAAAAGCTTAGACCTCCTGAGAATGATAACCACCTCAAGGAGCTGCAACATAAATAGGGCCTGCAGCTGGGGGGTCCTACAGTAGGTGAATGTGTGGCTGCTAGAGCAATGATTGTGGGAGTTTTATTTCCAGGACGATCCTTAAAATTTGAGGAATGCCCGTATTTCTTACCTGTGACAATAAACCTTACTGTAATCTCTAAACAGAGAGGTTACGGTGTGGGTAGGCTGGAATTTCTGATTAGAAGAGGGTTTTGACATGGCTCCCCCTTTAGCTTTGCATTTGGGTTCTAGATGCCCTACCTTTTTATAATTAGTACATACAGGTGGATCAGAAGGTCCGTTTCTTGGTCGGGCTGATAAGGCAGTGGGGTCAGGAGGAACTATGCGCCTATTTGAAGTGCTGGAGGCTGGGTGGTATATCTCTTACGCATCGGCTAGGTGGCAGCATTCAGTGAATAATTTTCGCTGCTTCTTGCTAATGTATAAGGCCAAGTGTCCAGGAGCATAATAGAGGAAGTCTTCAAGTTGCATTCGATTCAATATATCCTTGCGTTAATTGCACTCCAAAGCGTCGACCCACTGCCACAAGGTTTGGGTTTTTTTGTACGACAAGCCGGACTATGTTTGACTGATCTCCTTGGGAAGACATCACTGTCTTTACCTCCAGCGCTCAGGCATAATTTCATATGCAATTGCTACAGCCTTCCTGACTGCGTCAAAGTTTCCCTTGTTGCCATTTTCTAATGAACTGAGAGCATCCTGACCCTTTCCAGCCATGTGTTTTGCGAGAATCATGGCCTTCTCAGTATCAGTCAGGATTGTACTCAGAGAAGAGGGTTTCTATGTGGTCCAGCCATGCTTCTGGCTCTGCTTTATTCCATTTTGGCATGAGGTGGCTGATATTTGAGATAATGGAAGGTGCGCAGAAACTGGGGCAGGATTTTCGGCTCAGTGTTGGTCCAGTGCTATGAAACTATCGTGCTTGGCTTGTTCGATCTCGGCCTCCTTCTTTTGCAAGGCTAATTGATACTGTTGCTCCCTCTCCTTCTGTTGTGCTAAGGCTAGCTCATGCTGCCGCTGCTTCTTTCTGTCTTGTCGCTCCTTTTCCTCCCTTTCTATTCTCTCTTGGCGCTCCTTTTCTTTTTCTTGATGCTCCTGTTCTGCATGCCTCTCCTCCTCTTCTTGTCTCAGCCACTTCCAGCTGCAATTCATACTCCTTTCTTCTTCTCCTCCAGCCTTTTTTAGGAGCAGCTACTTATCCTGAACCCATTGGATCAGCTGTTCTCCCTTTGATGTCATACTTTTCCCTCCCTCCATAAAGGATTTGTATTCCTCGGCAAACATGTTTGCTAATACTTACTGTAGAACAGTGTCTGATCTTCCCAAGAAATGTTAAAATCTTAGGATGGCCACACAAACAATTGCGTGGGATGGAAATGGCACTCTGCACGAAGTAGAGCGTATCCAATGTATGGAAGCAAAGTTTTTCATTGGTGCTCAATGTGCTGTTTGCTTGTGGTTCATACACAAGTTTTGTGATGGCAATGGCACTGGCACTAAAAGTGCAGGGGTTCCAAAGAACAGATATATGACACACTATGAGATTTACATGCAGATGCAACCAAGTTCTGAAGAAATGAATAATTCAAAGGCACATAAGTGCAATGAATAGGTTTGTGAGGCACAAAAATGTGCAGACTGGTTCATGAGGAACAGTGGGCTGTTATGAAGAACAGTAAGCTTGGTTCATGAAGAATAGTTTGGTTGAGCTTACACGAGGCGATCAATAGTCTATCCAATCATACAGAGGCTGAGTGCTTAGATAAATGGCATGTAGTGGAAGATGGACTGTAAGTAGGTTTGTGTATATTAAACTCAAGAAATGCTTAACAGGCATAGGCAGAGCCGGCTATGAATAAAGATTTTTGTTCAATAAAAACATATTAAAATAAGTAAATGGACTTCCAGGGTGACAATGATCCTGAGGTTAGGCTGTGTAGTAACACACAAAAATAAAATCAGCACAATGAGTGCAATAATGAAGTACAGGCTACTGATGAGTTTGTAAATTTCCCAATTGGGATATATGATGAGCCTGTTAAACCTCAGTAAAATGCTGCCTAGTACATTAAATGAGCTTGCTTTGCTTGAAGCGATAATCATATTCACTTGTCCAAGTGAAAATCAGTGGCTTTATATAAAATTTGATTCCAGAGATTAATATCTGACATAAATTTTGGGTTTCCTGACTCGAGGGACTCAATTATTTGAAAGGCAATGGTTGTATTTGAATCAACTCATATAGACAATTTAATGACACATACTCCCAACAATGGTGGATAGCAGTGAAGCTATTGTAAGGTGCTAAATTTCCACTTGCGTTACAGTTAAGAAGTGACAGTGATCAAATGTTTTCTAAAAGAAGGGGTACATAAAAATGAACAACACTCGGATGGAAAGATTTATAAATTTGTGTTAAGGGTTTGGCAGCTATGACAAGTTCTCACAAAATCGTTGGTTTGTTATGACAGTTCAAGAACATGAATACATTTATGTGTGTGTGTGGGAGTCAGTTGACTTTCAAGGCACGGTGCGATTGTTTATAAACACAGCGGGCTCCCTGAGCAAGTAGCTACCCAAACACACGCTGTTCTCTCTTTATTTGAGAGATAGAAAAGGAAATAAATGAATCTTTTCTGATGGAATGATGCACAAATGTATGTAGAAGTTAATTAACATCTGAAAACACAAATGATTACTCTATAAGACTATGAATTTTTAAAACAAAGCTGACGTAACTGTTGACAGTGTCTGTCGGTGGGGCAGAAACATGCTAAGGGTGTAAAGAGTCTTCTGTGTCTGACTTTGTGTTTGCTGTGTCTGGGTAGGTTGGGCATCAAAACGGTTTTCTGGGTTGCCAACGATATGGATGAGCAATTGTATATCCTAACTTCAGACTGGTTCTGAAAAATTCCATGGGCACAACATAATTGAACAAAGTATGAAAAAACAAATTGAATCCCAACTTTTTTCATCTAAATTACAAACTTTCAGTCGTTTACGACTCACTAACCTCCGAGCTCATCTTACTAATGGTTCACTCACACGTTCTGATCAATTGTCCTCTTTCACCATATCAAACTTGAGCTAAATCTCTAGTACTTTCATTCAATGAAAATGATAATATTGTTGATTTGTGTAAATATGTTTATGAAGTGCTGACATGTTTTATGTTTTTCTTCAATGGCAATTTTTTTTTATCAAATATTATTTGAAAATACCCTAACTGGATTTTAACTCTTCTTGTTAATGATTTTTTTTTCTGTATAGGCCATGACTGACTTTGTATATTTTGTATTATGTCACGTTGTGGACAAATTTGTACTAATTATTGTATACTTTTGTCAATAAAATAACTAACTAACTAACTGGGTAGGTTGGTAGGTGGTTGCCAACCCTGAAAAAAAATGCCCACTTTTCTCTTTGTTCATCTAGCTAATGGTTCACTACCACCTATCATGGCTAAAATTTCAAAAGGTGTGCTGACATGTTAAAATGCTCAAGAAAGCAACTGCTAACTTGCATTGACTGAGTGTGCTCACTTCTTAAATGCTTTGTTCTGCGCCGCTAAATTTAAAATGATCCGCTTTTATAAAATGCTTTGCTGCGTTTTTATAAAAATGTAGCATGCATTGCATGTTTAGTAAACAAATTAAAACACTCTGGTTCTAAAACCACGTTACCTCTGTTTCTGGTTCCAGATTGCCTTTTGAAGAATTATATCAGGTTCATTTCAATTGCTAAAGATGGTGGGGTGTGATTTTACTTGAATTTCTTTACGTTAAATCTACTTCCCATTAATTAGCAATGTACTAGCGCGGGGATGACTGCATTTCTTACTTTAAGTTAATAATCCCTCGTAAGCCCACAAACAATAATTGCAAGAGTAATTAATAACGGGAAGGCTGCCTAGTGAAAGTGTGTTTCTTAACACTAGGTTATTATTTACACTCAACATGGTAAATTTAGCAGTGGGAATTTTGGCCACTCTCACTAAAATCAAATGGAAAAAGGACATAACAACAATTACTGAGTGACTGAGCAATACATCAAATTTACAAAGACTGGCCACTTGCAAGTGGCCCCTAAGCCAATCGGCAATGGATTTCTATCAACCTCAAAATGGGTGGATTTCTTCAGGCAATCGGGAACACAGAGGTAACTGCGCTGATAATGCTCTTGGAAATGAGGCAGTTCCAGATGAGATTACTACTGACTTACAATCTCTCTATAAATGATTTAATGCAAAAATTGGAGGGTACTCCTTTACTCTACTCAATTCTTGGCAAGGGGCGAGAATTACGTTATTCACTGTTCAAGGAATTACACACTGGATATAGCAAGTTGCTGTCCAAGACAAAGAAACAAGAAAATTACTTGAGCATTGAAATGTGAGAGAGAAGTGATAGAAAATGAGTAAAAGAAAAAGACACTTGCCAATCAATTCCCTTTGCTTTGCTTCCTGTTATTGCTGGCACACACAACTTTGTCAAGGTGATCCAAGTTTTATTGGCGGAGTCTGGGAATGGCACAATCATCCCAGTGTGAGAAAGCTGAGTTCCACGCGCCCACGGCTCGGGGCTCAATCGGGCAGAGATTTCACATGGATGAGAGTCAACTGAACTCAAAATTGGGGCCTCTATCACCTAACAAGGCCTCGTATGTTGCTTGGGGCATTGCCTCAGGTAGCATCATTGATGAATGCCTGCGGATTATGGGAAAGGTTTCTGGCCGGTAAAAGATGTAAAACACAGCGTGAGCTTGACTGAATTTTGAGATTTAGACAGAGAAAACAACTACATACCCCACGTGTTCCTTGGGGACAAATAAAAACCCGACCCTTGAAGGTGTTTATGTTGTGCAATTCCTAAAACTCTCCTCTCACTCCAATACTTGTGGCTCTACCTACCCCCTCCACTGTCTGGTATTTTTCCCTAAGATGCTCATAAGTGAGATCTGATCTGGCAACGTAAATATATATATATATATATATATATATATATATATATATATATATATATATATATATATATATATATATATATATATATATATATATATATATATATATATATATGTATATATATATATATGCGTGTGTGTGTGTGTGTGTGTGTGTGCACGTACCAGTGCGTGCATGGATTATTTATTATGCAAGTGAAAAAGAACGCTTCGTTCACACAAGGTGTCCAATAATTCTTTATTCCAGTTTCATTTCACAGTAATCTTTCCGCCTTTTCTTCTCGACTTAATCTTATAGAGGTCTTTGTTCTCTTTCATTTCGTCCCCAGGAAAAAAGAAAGAATGGAAAAAGTGTAAAAGAAATCATATGCCGCAGCGCACAACATTACCGCACCTTTTTTTTTAACAAAAGATGATGCGATTCTCGTTAAGGAGAATCTTTTTTATTTGCTTTCCGGTAAGTAGTCTTTCATCCAAAGTTTCTAAAATGGACCTTTCATTCTGTTATCACAATTTCATTGATGTGATTTGCACTGACTTAGTTTTTCTATAATCTTGTCTCATCTACTAAATTATTTACATTTTCCTTTTACTTATCCTCCAAAATAGAGGTCTTCATTTCCCTATCACACCGAGTATCGCTCCGTGAAAGAGATATTCTGTCGCTGCTGAACGTATAAATGACAGTTGCGGAAATAATAACTTTTAACACAATTATACAGGCCGAGCTAATCCAATTAAACTTTTAACACTACGGAATAAAGTTCAATTTTTCCCATCCCCATTCTCCGGATTGACATTAAAGCAGACTTTGACGAAGTGACCTTCCTCCGTGCTTAATTTGGGAAATAATCCATTTTTAATTTTTAATAAATACATGAGATGGGTTGAAATTCAATAGTGAAATTAACCGTTTCGAACAAAAAATTAACGAGGTCCATATCAACAATTCTTTTTACCAATATTTTCCAGTGAGTAGAGACTAGTGTACAAGAAAATCAACAAATAAAATCGATGTTTAACCATTGCTAAGAAAAATTAAGGCAGGAACTGGTTAGTATTATGACTGTTAATTTTATAAATAACTGGGCTGGAGACATATAGGCACTGTCCGTTTATGAGCTGAAAAAGAAAGAAAACAAAGTATAAACGAGAAATAAATTTCGCTTAAAATAAACTAATATTTATAGTTTCAGAAAATGTACAAAACGAATCTTTTATACAATAATAATAATAATAATAATAATAATAATAATAATAATAATAATAATAATAATAATAATAATAATAATAATAATAATAATAAATAAATAAATAAACAGCAGCAAAGGTTATAAGTGATTTTAAGATTTAACCTTTGTGACAAATAGAGATGGATTTAAGAAGATAATAGAATACCTGAGCAAAATTGGAAGTGATTTAATTTTTCAAGGGCAGTTTGGATGAAAAAATCAAAGACTTGGTTTAGCTAACATCGGCAATTTTATTTTTTTTTCTTCTGTTTCTTGGTTCGACAAGACTGCTAATAGGTTACAATATGTTTTATCAAAATGATCTTTCATATATATAAAAAAAATTGAGTACAAATAAATTATGCTTATCAGCATTCACACTGGCTCACAGCCAAGTAACTTTTCAAATTGTGTTTCACACTTTCATTGGGGTTGATATTCTGACATTTCAATCGGAACGATTTCTCCCTGGGTGGTGCTGCCATGGAAACCATTTCAATTCAAAGGTCACTCAGAAGTGGTTACCATGGCAACAGACGAGTAAAAGGTCATCATTTGATTTCAAAAGCAGAGAAAAATGAAGTAAGATATTCGAGAAAAGACACGTTATTCATTTCATAAAAGAAAAATATTCCAGAGTTGTCATGGTAACGCGGGATTATGATGACCTCTTAAAATTCCCGACAGAAGCAAATCTCCACTGCTAAACACTGAGGTCATGTTAACCAAGAGAACATTTTCGTATACAAGGGGACGAGCACTTACACGCGCGCGCGCGTCGATTTCTAAGCAAGAAAGAGATAAAAAAAAATTCAAGTAAAACTTAAGCAAAACAAATCTGAGATGCAACCCTACCAACGCATAAAAAAGAAAGTAAGAAATAAAATGAATTCTTATTAGAATAATGTAAGCACACATACGCATATATGTACACACACACACACACACACACATATATATATATATATATATATATATATATATATATATATATATATATAAATATATATATATATATATATATATATATATATATATATATATATATATATATATATATATTATATATTTTGTGTGCGTGTGTATAATTTAACTAATTCATTTAACTTGTCAAAGATACTATTTACATTTTCGTTCCTTGGCCATGTACAAGTTATATCGTCACTGTACCTGAACCACACTACAGTGCTTGGAATAATTTTGTTCAACATCTTGCTTTCAATAATTTTCATACACGAATTACTTAGCACTGAGAACTGAGGGTTACCCATTGCCATATCAGAATTTTGAGAGAAAATTTTTCCACTGAATTTAAATTTAATCAGTTCAGTTACAGTGTTCTTGACAGGTATATCCATCTGTCTGTTAGCAAATAATTTCGATAAAATCTTATTTTGTTCTTTTGTGGTGATGTGTGAAATATTTGTGTATTATTATTATTATTATTATTATTATTATTATTATTATTATTATTATTATTATTATTATTATTATTATTATTATTATTATTAGATATTATTCACATGGGACAAGATACAGGGCCACTGATTCAAATTCAAGCCTCAAAAGAATATGTTTTATTTGAAAGAAGTTACAGATCATACGAAATATAGAAAGAGATCAGTTGTTATAAAAGAATAAACTAAAAAAAATCAATACATAAATAGATAAAGATATAAATAAATTATTAAAGTAAAAGGTGAATTATTTTAGGGTAGTAATGCATTACATTTTTGCTTGAGATTTTGAAGTTCAAATTGCTTTACATCCTCACGAGACTGTACCACAATCCATCATTGTAAGGAATAAAATACCTCTGCAACAGAAAAATGAACAGTGTGGCACATTTACTGCATACTGGTGCTACTTTTCAGCAAATCTGGTTTCTCTCGGCAGGAAAAGAGGATCAGGGATCAATTGTGAATGCGAAAGATCTTTGTTAACATACAGCTTATGAAAAATTGACAAATATGAGACCATCCGTCAATGGTCCAAATCATTACTGCCAATGGAAAATAAAGTCCGCAGTAGTATGTACAGTATATATATTTCTATATACAGGGAGTTTTCGCCAACTTGATCAGTGGGCCTCTTCAGCCTGAATAAACACAGAAATAATATTACATGTGTGACAACATCTTTGAAAAATGGAAGTTATAAAACAGCTAGTTATTCTTTCAGGTAACTCCAGAATTGGTCAAAAGTCTATTAGCAATTTTCTGGGAACGTCGTGGCACAGTAGAGGCTGGCATATTGGTCGTCTGCCTTACTGCTTGTTGGATCTCTAAAACTGGTGAATTTGGTGGTTCTTCGGTTGTTCCAGAAATTGCTCTTCCGTTGTTAAATACATCTGCAGGGCATAATGAGGAAGCAGAAGCAGGCAGAGTGCTCGAAAGAGAATCTAAATTTATTTTGGCAGCTAAGTTAGTTTGGTTAGTCTGTTGTAATACATAGAGAACCACTTCAATGCAAATTCAGTATCCATAGGAAACCAACCAACAACTTGTCTGTTTTTATTTAGGCCATCAACTTAATATCAAAATATCAATTTTTTCTTCTATGTTTTTACGAGTTTTGTGCACTGTCAGTCCCCAGCATTTGGATCAAGAAATCAAATACATGAGAAAAATATGGACAGATTTATGTTATCCTTCATGTATACTAGATATTTGTTATAATAAAGACCACAAAAAGTTTTATAGTAAAAGCAACATGGAGAAAGAAACCCCTAAGAACATCCTTAGCTTGGCTTATTTTAGTGGTTTTGAAAACATAAAGTCACTGTTAAAATCTTTTAATGTCAACCTCATTTTTTTCCTTTTATAACACACTAAAAGGAATGTTAATAAAAAAATAGCCCTAAAGAAAACAACAACATAATGTAAAATTCCATGTTTGGACTGCCCCTCTTTTTATATTGGCAAATCTAGCAAAGATTTAGATGTACTTATTAAGCAACACAACTACTCAGTCAGAACTTGACAAACATCCAATGCTATATTAATTCATTTAAGTGAAAACTCTCACAGGATAAGTGATTGCCAGATAGAAAGATTTCTCTTCGAGAAATCTTTTGGAATCCACTATTATACAGCTTACTTCCAGCTGTAATTTTAATCATAGCCCTGACATGTATTATTTGGACCCCAGTGTTACAAAAATATTCAAGAATGACCTAAAAGATAAAATCACTGACTTAATTAAAAATTTGTTACCTTATATATATTTGCTAGGTATTTGTGTGTTTAATATAATTTTTTTTATTTGTAAAAATGTTCCTCTTGCAAAAATTGCTATTGTTTACAAAAAAAGAGAATTATTGAGTTGTACTATTACCAAATTTTTTGGTGGACAGTCACCTCCTTGTATAATCTTTTAATTATCCTGTCCCTGCTTCTGAACAGTTGATCCTAATCCTTTGTAAAACCTCTTAAATATTTAACCCTGTTTTGGCAGTTCTACTAATTCTTCAATTTTGTTGGATTCCAAGTACACATTTTTTCCTTTGTAATCCCCATCTGTCATTTGTATGAGCTTTCTTTGTAAACTTGTTTTTACATTTCTTCAGTCTGGTAAGTAAAGGATGATAGCCGAAAGGCCTCATGTTTTGTCTTTAGCACTCAGTGTTTCTCCTTCCAGCGTGGATTTTGTCTTTATATTTATATATTCATCATGTTCCATATTTTCGTGATTCAGTTTTACATATATATATATATATATATATATATATATATATATATATATATATATATATATATATATATATATATATATATATATATATATATATATATATATATATATATATATATATATATATATATATATATATATATATATATATATATATATATATATATATATATATATATATATATATATATATATATATATATATATATATATATATATATATATATATATATATATATATATATATATATATATATATATACATACATATACCATATATATATATATATACATACATATACCATATATATATATATATATATATATATATATATATATATATATATATATATATATATATCTGTATATATAAATAATTTCAGTAATATTCACGAGTGAATATATATATAATATATATAAATAATTTCAATACCAAATTGACCATTAGCCAAGTTCTCATAAACTTCAAAAATTGCCTATTCAGTAACTGAAATTATCGACAGACCTGTGGAGTGTGGAGGGAGCGACAATACGTCACAGTCACGCATGAAAAAAACCAACGTGAGATGGGGTCAACTGCCGCAATCTACAGCAACAAATGATTATTTTTTTATATTTTCCTATTGCAAGAAAATTCCCCATTCTGACATGGCGCCTTCTCGTTGTACAATTTTGTACATCGTAAAAGCTTAACATGGAAGCCCAATCCCATAACTACGTTAGGATTACTCCCAGCTCACTAATTTTGACCTTGCCTTGCTTTACGATCGGTTAATGTCTTGAAGTTTTCAGTTTTCGATGAGGGGAGGGAATGGAGGAAGGGTGTCAGCCGGGAAGGAAAGGGGATGGAATACTAGGTTACCTCAATTTCAGCGGCGGTCTCTCTCTCTCTCTCTCTCTCTCTCTCTCTCTCTCTCTCTCTCTCTCTCTCTCTCTCTCTCTATTGGGAGAAAAGCGTCGTCTGCAATTTAACGCAACAAAGATTACTGACCATGAAAATTAGTATGCATTTAACCAAAAGGTCTATGGAATAATACACCAAAGGATGTTATTCAAGCTGGTCACAACTGTAATGTTCGAAAGAGCACAAAACGAATAAAATGAATTCACTGGTCACGGGAAGAGCTCTGCAAGAACTACCTAAATACTAAGGCAGAGAAGAGTAGGAGACGTGCATAATGCCAGGCATTCTCTTCAAGATTCTTTCATTGTTTCTCAATTTGGTCACTGAACAACAAAAGATCAAACCAGAATAAATTTCCAGATGAACCAATGAGCACTTTCATTTGTCGTTTTTTACCGAAAGACTGAAATCGTTGTATATTCATTGCAAAGCCTAATCATTACCTGTACGTTCTTGTGTAGAAAAAGAAGAAAAGGTTTACGGATTATTCACCATTACATCTCATGCCTACTGCTTTTATATACTTTAGTGTAATATATATATATATATATATATATATATATATATATATATATATATATATATATATATATATATATATATATATATTAAGCTACAAACGTCGTTTCATATTCAGTTCATACTATACTTGCTTCGAATGTCACCAAATATTATATATATATATATATATATATATATATATATATATATATATATATATATATATATATATATATATATAATATATATATATATATATATATATATATATATATATATATATATATATATATATATATATATATATATATATATATATATGTGCATTCTTATCACATCACCGTGACATTGTATATGATACCAAATTAAAAGAACTTACTTCGAGAATATCATCAAAGGGAATTACAAGTGATAAATAGTTTGGTACCTAAGTGACTCAAACACCCTACAGTACCCATCAACGACTTCCAGTCGATGTTCTAGCTAGATCACTGTCATTACAGCTCACTGGTCTAGAACATCGACTGAAAGTTGTTGATGGGTATTTCGGGTAATGTCAACTCTGTTCGAGTCACTTAGGTACATAAACTTATCATATATATATATATATATATATATATATATATATATATATATATATATATATATATATATATATACGTGTTATCTATTCTGTCTCGTTGTGATGATACGGTTAGATCTTTGATCTCAAAGGTCGTCGATGTCGGGATACCAACGCCTGCCAACTTTTGAAGGTAGGTGGAATATGAATGATACAGATTGTAGAGATAGGTCTACGAATAGAGATACTTAGTAAATAAGGCGTTGCTTGTGAAGGTTCCTGCTAGTGGTATGAAATCATTTCACAGTTTTATTATCCAGCCTTTTCCTAGTAGTTCTGATGATTCGATGGCGACATGGGATGGAATAGAGACTATATATATTTTGGGTGATCATTATCAGTCCTCTGCTATTAACTATAAGTCAGGGTGTACTTCAGTTCGCGACAGATACGTTTGTGACAATAGGATTTTTGCTCTTAGGAACGTCTACTTGTTATTATGTGAACTGTGACTTGTTCATGATCAGACACCTTCAGACTGTGACTTTACAACATTCCCGTTGGAGTACCACGTAACCACTACGAAGACTCTCACAGCAGTTTTTTGTGCAAGCTGCCAGATCTCCTCCCAGTGTCATAATACATCGGATACCTTCTGGCTGAAAGGACCCTGCCTCTTCGATGCGGCTTGTTGGCTTGTCATGCCGAAATTCCAAGTACTCAGCAGGATGGTGTACAACTCAAGCACTCGTATCTTCATGAGTCACCTTCATGGGGAGCACAGTGTTATCCCTGTGCCTTCTCCTAGCAGGGACATAACCATGATTCCTCCACTTCCCCCACTGCTTGAAGATGACTTCTTCTTTGTTCCAGACCACTACCACCTCTCATCGATTTTGTTGTTGATTGCGGTCTTAGTTATCATGCTGTCAAATGCGCAAAGAAACATCGTGCAAATAATCACTCGGCCAAAGAGAAGCCAGCCCCGTATGTTGCTGTTCAGCTGGTGCATGAGTCGGGGGAGTAGAACTCATTGCTTCTCTTGTGCCGAGGGCGGCACAATTGGTGGCCAAGCTACTGAAAAACATTAGGAATAATAATGATATATATTTCGTTTTTTTTTTAGCTAAGCATTCTTTGAGATATTCTGGGCAAGTGGTAAATGCAAAACAGTGCCTATGTATTCGTGTGTCAGTCTCGCTTCCCATGGAGACAAAGGGCATCGTTCCTTTAGTGATGTTCTGGCCATGTTGGAATGTTCTGATAGCCGGAAGTCGTCGAGTTCCGGTAAAGGGTTCATTCGCGAGTTCGCTCTCATGGAAGTGTCATAGTAAGTGTGAATTTTCCATTTTGAGTACGGGGTAGACGCTCAGGTCTTGATTTCTGAAATGATAGACCTGCTTTTGCTGGAAGACTTTGCATACTGCCTGTGAGGTGAGCTGAGACTTTGTTTTTTCAAAAACCCAAATGGGTTTTAATAACTTTATTTAACATGAACTGTTCTTTGCACTGTTACCATGTTTTGAATATCTTATTCCCCATTTATTTTTATTTTCTGCCTCTTTGATTTTTATTTTATTTCCTGAATTTTGATTTTGCCATGTTTCGTTATGTGTGTTTGGGGTTAGTAACATAGGAGATATCCCACATTTATTTTTTCTCTGAGCCTATTTTTAAAAGTTTTGTTTTTCCCTTTGTTTTCTCGGATGTATTGAATCAGAGGTCAAATAAATGGAGGGGAATGTGACTTATCATGACTTCGGTCGTGTTTGACTTATTTTGACTCTTATGTTGTAGAGATTCAATTTGTGGAAGTTGATAGGACTATGTTATATTTTACTTGGTTATTTTTGGGTTAACAATTCTGGGATGCAGATATTCCCATTTCATTTCTATTTGATTCCAAACAATTTGCCATGTAAGACTACTGAATAAATTATATTTTTGTAGACATGCTTTTGCTGAAATTCCTTAGTTCTGTTAGTGACTTGGATGTCGAGAGAGAGAGGAACTGAGAGAGAGAGAGAGAGAGAGAGAGAGAGAGAGAGAGAGAGAGAGAGAGAGACTATGCTCAGTCAGTTTCACGCTGGCCAATGCTACCGTGATTCCTTTCGGGATATAAGTTACTTACGTCACTGACCTTATAACAGATGTGGTAAGAGGTTATGACCATATTTGACCTTGTATAACCACACACACACACACACACACACACACACACACACACATATATATATATATATATATATATATATATATATATATATATATATATATATATATATAAATATCTGACTCACGTCAGGATCGAACCCAGGTCTCTCAGGTGGAAAGCAAGGGCGTTAACCACTGGGCCATACAAGTCTAAAAGAAGTTGGAACCTGAGAGCAACTGCACCCAAATGATAGACCTGGGCAAGACTAACTGCTTGCATACCAGCGAGTTTTTCCCCAACTTCCCGACTCAGCAATGACCCAATAGACAACATTTCATTCGAATTATCCCTTCTGAGTGAATAAGATAGAAATCATCAACACACAATCACGTGTGGAACAGAAATAAATTTCTGACTCACGTCGGGATCGAACCCATTCTCTCAGGTGGAAAGCAAGGGCGTTAACCACTGGGCCATACAAGTCTAAAAGAAGTTGGAACCTGAGAGCAACTGCACATTATGTGTTTGGGGTTAAAATCAGGAATTACCTGGGCAAGCTAACTGCTTGCATACCAGCTTTGTTTTCCCCAACTTCCCGACTCAGCAATGACCCAATAGACAACATTTCATTCGAATTATCCCTTCTGAGTGAATAAGATAGAAATCATCAACACACAATCACGTGTGGAACAGAAATAAATTTCTGACTCACGTCGGGATCGAACCAAGGTCTCTCAGGTGGAAAGCAAGTAACATGGAGATATCCCACATTTATTATTTCTGTTCCAACAATTTGATTGTGTGTTGATGATTTCTATCTTATTCACTCAGAAATGATAATTCGAATGAAATGTTGTCTATTGGGTCATTGCTGAGTCGAGGGAAGTTGGGGAAAACTCGCTGGTATGCAAGCAGTTAGCTTGCACCAGGTAATTCTACCGGGTGCAGTTGCTCTCAGGTTCCAACTTCTTTTAGACTTGTATGGCCCAGTGGTTAACGCCCTTGCTTTCCACCTGAGAGACCTGGGTTCGATCCATACGTGAGTCAGAAATTTATTTCTGTTCCACACGTGATTGTGTGTTGATGATTTCTATATATATATATATATATATATATATATATATATATATATATATATATATATATATATATATATGGAGAGAGAGAGAGAGAGAGAGAGAGAGAAAGTAGAAGTTTCGTTATCTGCCCATATCTGAGTCAATGAACTGAACTAGTACAATTTTTGAAAGCCAAGGTCAAGGGAAGAACTGAGTGGTGCTGGTAATTATTACGCACGAGCGACTGAACTTTTTGATGCTAGTGATCATTTCCTTACTCTTTCCCAAAGGTGAGAGTTACAGTAGACTGTAATTTATATTCATGTCCATATCTATACTGTACCCGTACCCAGCCACACAAAAACGCGTCGATCTCCAACCGGAAAAAGTTATAAATTCAAATCCTAAATTATTATTCAACGCAGGTATTCGAAGTTCACACCCTCGGCACAAGGTTGCATTGACAAATATGCTCATACGCTACTTTACAAATTCGTGCAACACATGGCTGAGTCGTGTAAGCATATAACTTTCTTAGTGTTTGGAAGTATAAACTGCATAATAATTTAGGGAGAATATTCCAAAATATACGTAGAAAATAAATAGCAATCATGTCTGTTATTTGTTTATGTAAACAAAACAACGCCAACGCTCAATTTCACAAATCGTTGCAGATAAATAAGGCCATTATAATAAACTCGAAATTTTGTTTAAGTTCTTGGGCAGTGCAAACGCTGTCCTTTAAAATTCTGCAACACGTACTAAAATTGTTCTCGAGGCAAAACTATAACAAGCTGTGTTAATGTAAGCTTAGGAAAAGACACACACATTTTAGGCTCGCTGCTAGCAACCCACAGATTAAAAACATACCTCAATATGTATGTGCACGCATACACTGCGAGGATCTCCCCTCAGACAACACAAATGTGTCATTGTGGCAATTCAGTGGCGAATGATCCCCCATCCAATAGGAGACTGCAATTGAAGCGTTTGCTTACGTTGGCAGAATAATGGTGGATGACGGATCACGCGAAACGAACTGCCTCATGCGCTATTAACGAACTAACAAAGGGTATAATTGGTGTTCTTGTTATTGCTGCTGTTTCAGTGGCTGCCGAATATAACTATGCTCTGTTGGCATCATCATTTTCCTATTATTTTTCGGCCTCGGGAGTACTCTTGTCGTTTCAAATATGCAACCTGGCGACATTGATATTTTGCTCATTGTTTTTCAAGCTTCTTTGTAGCACACTGCGAGAATGTCTTTCATTTCTTTTATGCTATCATTTCAAACAGGATGCATTCATTTGAATAATACTCTCTCTCTCTCTCTCTCTCTCTCTCTCTCTCTCTCTCTCTCTCTCTCTCTCTCTCTCAACAAAAAGAAAAGAATCTCAGGATGCGAGAGATCATTGAGTGCTTTCTCTAAAGGCAGATAATTCCCCGTAAACACTTTCTTGTTTCTTGTAATCTTTCGCCCATTAAGCCCCCCTCCCCTCCTAATCTAATAAGGGGAAAAATTATTTTTTCTGGTAGGCTTATGGAAAACTCCAATTAGGAGAGTAATGTGCTTTTATGACCAACCCCGCTTCCTACACAAAGCCATCTTATCTTATTCTCGGGACATTCTTATTCCATATATACGTAAATTCCAAAATTGCACCAGGTACACAATGGAAGTCATTTATCGGAGCCCACCAGAGCCTATATTTAATTAGCTAATGTGTCTAAAGGATCTTTATCAATCGACCTCATTAAGGCTGATGCGCTGGGAAAACAGAGAGAGAGAGAGAGAGAGAGAGAGAGAGAGAGAGAGATAGAGAGAGAGAGAGAAGCCTAATCTACTTGTCGGATGTGACATCCACCCGTCAGGGAAAACAAGACATAAATATCTTACCAATTAAGCCTTGTTGTTTTCTCTGATCTTCTTAGCGTTTAGGAGAGTACCATTCCCCTCCATTACCTTGTGTTCAAGCAGCTGGTGCGTAACAGTTGTCGTAAAAACTAAAGCTGTAAGTACACATGCCCAATCACTAAAGCAACACTCCTCCCATAAATTTTGTTCATCAAATAATTATTGATTACTTTGACATACACAAGGAGGTTAATTTTTCTAATTTGAATATGATTGTTAGTCAAAGGGGCACCATTATGTAAGAAAACGGCAAGAAAAAATCAGTTTAAGAACAATTTACGAAACATTTTGAGAAATTCACGTCAAATCGCTAGGCATTCGAGATCTGAACACGGAGGAACTAAACACTGAATGCTAAAATAAACAATCATTACTAATACATAATTTCTCTTAATTGTTACTGAAAGCACATCAGGAAGGACAGAAAAATTAACTTTGGTAATGGCTGTCGAAAAGAAAAAAAAAAAAAAGATGAAAAACTCTTAATTTCGTCTCTTTTGAGGAAGATGAGCTGAAAAACAAGCGAACGCACACCACATTGTCTCTATGCTAATAGATCAATAGTTAGTACAAGCCGTTTCGATATGCGAGAATTCTTAGCAGCTTGCCATCAACAGAATAACTATATCTAGATAGATACGAAGGGAGATAAAAAAGCAGAAATGTATTGTGAATGAGTCGCACAGAAGTGGTCGACTCCTGTTCAAAAAGACTGGCAGATCCCGAAGCAGCTTGCTTAAACCCTCTGACAACTGTTGTTGCCGTCAAGACAGAACAAGAGCTCCAAGTTGATGAACAAACCGTCCGCTACACCAATCCATTTATTTCGGCTTATCATTGATTTTCTTTCTTACATGCATTTTGGCCGAGCTGTCTTCCCCTACTGAACAACAACAACACGTTTAGCACTAATGACCCATAAAAAATGTATAATGAGTCTATTTACAACAAGTTTAGTATCAGTGCTCATTACTTGTATTAATTGTAACATGTATTATAAAAATACTTCTATTTTTTATACAAATTCTAGAAGAAAGTTTTTTTTTTGTAAGTTTATCAAGTAACAGTGGACCAAAAACAGATACACAAACATTTTGCTAATATTGAGGATACAGTTTATGGAAAAAGGTTGAGGTACAATGTAATACTGAGGATACAGTTTATGGAAAAAGGTTGAGGTACCTAAGTAAAAAAATAATAATAAAAAGTTGAGACTTACTGGCTCCTGTTACGTAACCTCTGACAGGTCACCAAAAACAAGGGCATACATTTGCTTTAAAATATTATCTAATAATAGCAAACTTCAGGAAACATTACGTCTTTTGTGATGGGAGGGACCTTTTCTACCGATCAGACAGGAAGCCTTCGTTGCTGGTGCAAATAATACAAGATGAGCTTCACGGTACTTGGTAAAAGAAAAACAGACCTTACATTTGGCAAATTAGTCCATCTCAGTTATTTTTATTAAAGCAATTAAACTGATAGGCCTAAGGGAAAACAGCAAATTCACATAGGGTCTGGTAAGTACACACACTCACACTCACACACTTTCACACACACACACACACACACACACACACACACACACACACACATATATATATATATATATATATATATATATATATATATATATATATGTGTGTGTGTGTGTGTGTGTGTGTGTGTGTGTGTGTCTGCACTAACAAGCATAAACATGTATGTATATATATATATATATATATATATATATATATATATATATATATATATTTATTTATTTACATATATATATAATCATTGACCACAAGGGACATAGGAAACACGACTTTACTAATAGGCTATCTTCAGAGGGCATGCAAAGTGGCAGAAATTCGTAATATATATTCTAGCAGGACAGGACATACGAACATACAAAAGGTTGGAAAATATAATATATTAGCACCTGATGGGTGTTTGTGGGCAGGGCCCTGTCCTCATTAGTGACAGGTCAAATTTTACAAACTTTGAAGTACTTTCCTTAAAGTTAAGATACGTTCATATTTATTTTGAGATTAATGGACCAAGTTAAAGCGTGCCATGCCTAATGTTCATTTTCTTGTTGAAACTTTCATTTATAAAGCTAGACGCAATGATGTGCCTGGTGCCTTATTAGAATAAATGAACTGTTTTGCACCTGCCCAGTTGATTCTGTAATTGTTTCCACTAACATGTACAAAAATTCCACTGTTCACCTGTGCATTTCTTACACATCTTTTATGCTGTTCTACTTTCTTTTCCAATGCTTTTCCGCTTGACTCCTTTAATATTGTCGGACGATTTGTTTATAAAGACATGTTTCACTGCTCTTAAAAGCATAATTTACTCCAAAATTCTTAAGTAGATGGGAAATATTTTTAAAACTAATATTATATGGGTGTAAAGCAGTTTTTTGTGTTTAAAGTTTCTTTTTTGTTAACGTAAAATGTCTTTTTCGGTGTTTTTAATACACTGTCTATCACAGAGTCAGGATGTTTCAATATATTGCCTATATTCCTAATCATCTCTATTTCATCATCATGCATTCGGGGCAACGTATACATAATGCCCTTAAGACAGGGATGCGAAAACTGATTTCTGAACTTTACTGCTGTGACCAGAATAAAACGGAAGCATAGGCAGAAATATTGGTTGGTTTTCTGTATACACTGTACTGAAACTCAAAACAGTGACATCGGCACTGAGATGTGAACATAATGAAAATATATACATGAATAAAGGTAACAAATCTGGTGCACAAGCAATCTGATATGAAAGTGAATATCTAGAACAAATGAATAAGCTATGAAGTGATGAAAATTCATGCAAAGAAATAAATAAAAATCCTGTCGTCAATGTTAACAGTAATTTCAATACAAGAATTAAAGAGTTTTTAAAAAAGAAATGAGAACCTAATAAGAGAGCTGTGTGCGATTTTTCTGTCGTTACCATATATGTATGGAACAATAAAAACGCATAAAGCAAAATTTCCCGCTAGACCAATAATTATCAGTTCGGTTGGCCCCGCATCTTGCAAATTAGCAAAATACCTAATGGATATTGTTAACCCATTGGTTGGTACCATCCCCGATGCCAATATTAAGAGCAATGTGGCAAGATAAATAAAATAATGTGCAAATTAATAGTGGATCCACGCTAGTGAGTTTTGAGGTAACTTCATTAGCCACAAAGGTACCCATTGACGATCTGCTGGAGTTTTCAGGGGATATGCTTGAGAACAGACAGCTTGATATACCATTTTCCAAGCGTATGCAAATGACATTGACTAAAATTTGTATAAAAGAATGTAAATTTGTATTCAGCGGGAAATTTTACTCTCAAAATTTTGGTATGGCAATGGGTAACCCTTTACACCGGCGCTAAGTAATTTGTAAACGGAATTTTTCGAAAGCAAATTATAAAACAAAATCATTCCCCGCAATGCAGTATGGTTCAGATGTGTTGATGACATAAAATGTTTTTGGCAATGCAACAAAAAAATAAATAACTTCTTTGTTAAATTAAATTAATTAGTGCCAGCAATAAAGTTCACTATGAAAATGGAAAAGGATGATTGCCCACCCTTTTTGGATTGCATAATACATAGAACTGGTGTAGTAATGGGTTTCAACACAGTGTATACAGAAAACCAAACAACATTTTTGCGTATGCTCACTTTTATTTTGGTCACAGCAATAAAGTTAAAAAATCAGTTTTCACATCCGTGTTTTAAGAGCATTACATATATGTAGCCACAAAAACACATTCCTGGAGACTATGATCTTCTCCTAGGACAGGACCCCCAATCTCGGCCCCTCTTTGTGCCTTTCCTGGGTCCTGCCCCCTCTACTTTTCCGTCAGGCACACCCAGTTTCTAATCTTGGCTCTCCTCAAAACTTACCTGAGTGTATGTCTGGCGCTCTTGGCTCCTATGGCGCCTACATGTATTCTCCAACTTCAGTGCCAAAGCACTCCTTCAATCTCCCTTCAGGAGACACAAATCTAGCTCCCCTCTTGACCACTGGCCTGGCCCAGCGACCAGTGACCAGCTGAGAGCTGTCTCATACCGAGTCTCTTCTGTATTCCCCTATCAGTAGTGGAGGCTCATGTCCTGGCACAGTCTCGCAACCCGTGCCTGAGCCAGACTTAGTTATGGCAACCTGTGAACCTCTCACATCGGCAGCCAGCTCTTCTTCTCAACCCAAGTCCCCAGAAGACAAGACTCAGGAGGACGACTCCCTACGGAAAGTCCTTTCCAAGCTTGTAGCCAATGTGGAGGAAATACAATGGAAGCTGGTGGAAGTTGTTGGCAAGGCCGTTGTCCCGGTTGTCGCAGCAGCCGAGGCAGTAGCTAGCTTAGAGTCTGCTCTACCAGCTGACGTAGCATCTACAGCACTTCCAGGCTGAGATCCCAATGGTGCCCCTCTTGAGGGCCCAGGGTCGGACTTGGTCAGTACTGAGGGGCCAGGGTTGGACTTGGTCAGTACCTCTCCACCTCTTTCAGAGACATCATCCCTGGTCCCATTTAGGGAGTCCAAGCAAAAAGATGGGAAAAAACCGAGAGGAATTGGCATAAAGAGTGAAGAAAATCCAGGTAGTTAAAAGAGCTAACGAGTTCCTCCAGCACTAGTGCCATCTTAATAGGGGTGATTCTGGCACTTTGCCCATAGACGGATGCCTAGATTGTCTCCTAGCCTGTAGTCTAACCAGGGATTGTATCCACAAATTACTTATTTTGTAATCTTTATAACTAGCTAAGACTGAGCTCCAGCACAGCTGAAGGACATGCCCTAGCTTTATGTTATTACTTTGCATGCCATTGTATACTTTAATTTCAATTTATGTAACCTGTCCATTATCACAAAAGCAGATCCTTCGTATGTTTATGCCTCGTTAAAAGTGAATTACATCTTGTTTTTAATTTAAAGCATTTATTTATTTGCTTCACCTGCTTGATTAGCTTATGTGATGCATTGCTCAAACCACTGCATGTGATTAACGTAGAGTATTAGAAGCAGCCATTTATCTATGTAGAATTAATATTTAACTGCTAAGGCTTAAGGAGGATACTTTCAATTTAGAGTGACAGCAGCCATCTCTTGCAGACTCTCCATCCCATCAGGGATGGAATATCTGCTGAAAGGGGGAGCTGTTATAAATTTAGGCCTTATGCCAATCTAATAAAAATATGTGAAAAAATAAAGAAAAACTCAAACCACATAGAACTGTGATAGACCAGCAGAAGGGAAGACCTGTCTTTTATCTTCTCCCCCCCCTCAGGAAACACCTGTCTTTTGTTAAACACCCTCCTTAAGCTCCACGCCTTAAACTGTCCACCTGTTTTTGACTTCCAAATACTCGGGTAGAAATTCCTCTTTTCATATCGTACCAGTCCGGACTGGACAAAATCAGAAGAATCCAGTTCGAGCACCCAAAGATGAGGGCAAATGAGGCCCCTAAACGAAGCAAAGGGCAGACGTTGGTGAACCACCTAGGAGAACACATCTCCAAACCGAGGCGGGTTCTCTACTCTAATATGACACTGCCAACCCACATACACCAAGGCCAACTATCTCTCCAAGGGCAGCAGACTGGAAGTCTCCTTCTTGCTTTCTTATTACGAAGCATACATTAATTTAAACAGAGAGTAGTTTGGTGTTGTGTGAGCTGCGCATCACAGTTTTCCAAGCAAGAGCCTTTGCAGTGTTAATTATTGGAGAGAAATGATTAATTAACTAAAATTAACTGCAATCATAAATATATATAAGTAATAATTACGATCCTCTGCAGTATCTGTCATTGGAATTGATTTATTAATTAATTAACTGTAATCATAAATATAAGCATTAATTAAAGCCCCGGTTTTACTCCTGTTTCCCCAAGTGTGCATGTTTCTGTTATTTTTAGTATGGGGGGACCCTTTTGTTGTGTTGGTAAGGCCGTAATAAACAGGTGAGTCTTAATTGTTCCCCACAATGTACATAACAATATGTATATATATATATATATATATATATATATATATATATATATATATATATATATATATATATATATATATATATATATATATACATACATATACTATATATATATATATATATATATATATATATATAATTTAAATATATATATATATATATATATATATATATATATATATATATATATATTAAAAATATATATATATATATATATATATATATATATATATATATATATATATATATATATATATATATATATATGTGTGTGTGTGTGTGTGTGTGTGTGTAAATCACTTATTTTATGTGAATTTCCTGGTTTCATTTAATCTTGCCCATGCGTAAAAGTTTAATTGCTCATCTGAAAATAGTTGACATGAACTTGTTTGATAAAAACAGGCTCAGTTTGTATGTTAAATTCTTTGCATTATCAATGCTGCAATGACACGATATAAAATAATTATAAAATAAAGGCGTCCAATGGTAAAATTATAAACACAATAATAAGTCATACACAGTGCAAGAGAAAAATCACCTAAGCATAATAAAGTGAAACTAACAAAATGTAAATAAATGACAGAACAGTTATGCAATAAAAAGTGTGTGTGGAAGATGTCTATATATATATATATATATATATATATATATATATATATATATATATATGTGTGTGTGTGTGTGTGTGTGTGTGTGTGTGTGTGTGTGTGTGTGTGTGTGTGTGTGTGTGTGTGTGTAGAATCTACTGGTCACTTTTACCGGATACGTATGTAATTGTAATAGCCACAATGCCCTCTTAACTTCTCGATTTCTTCGCGCTTTTTTGGATATGCTTGTCACTACAAAGCCGTAAAGATCCAAGTGCAAGAAACTGAAGTGGCTTGGATGTCGTGGTCAAGTCGGCAACGTGACCTTCTTGTGATTGTGGTGACACGGGTTCGTTTCCCGCCACCGGACATCCAAGCCACTTCAATTTCTTTCACTTGGATCTTTACGGCTTTGTAGTGACAAGCATATCCAAAAAAGCGCGAAGAATTCGAGAAGTTAAGAGGGCATTGTGGCTATTACAATTACACACACACACACACACACATATATATATATATATATATATATATATATATATATATATATATATATATATATATATATATATATATATAAAGCGATGAACGAGTGTTTTTAAGAAAATAGATTTCAGCGTTGTAAGCTCGTCCTCATGCTGGTCTGTAGCTTTTATTTTGAAGTCTTTTCCATCAATCTGCATTTTACATCCAGAACAGTGATTATGTATGTTAGATAATTCAGTCCTGGATAATCTGCATCCCGTTCTAATGCTAACGACCTGATGTCTACTTAAGTTGCGACTCGTACATCTCATGTAGGTTCCCAGGTCATACTTGGGACAAGTACATTTATAAATAACGCCAGATGACAGAGACGGACACACTATATCCTTAGACTAGAAAAGACCCGGGCGCTAGTGGGGATTTTTGAACAAGTTTAAAATTTACAAATGGAAGTCATGGTTAATGAGCTTTACGAATTCCCTGGAGGTGTCATTTTCATATTTTGTCCCTTTAATTTTTACCCCTTATTTTACCGACGATATGTGGATTACACATTCGTTCTTTTTAGACAGGGATTTCATTCTCATTTGTTTCTAGAATTCATGAATGGCCAGTACTCCAGTATTAAATGCAAAATGGAGAAGGAAATCTGAAAGTCCTTCCCTTTTCTGGATCTATGTATTTCGAAGGATTTCCATACTAGTTTATGTAGAAAGAGTACCTTTACTGGGTCGGGAAATAATCTTTCCATGACGTGCCATTTTAATGTCATATTACACGCTGTTTTTACGCTCCTCCAGGACCTTTACTTAGATTTCGCCATGGAAAGCGTCTATAGGCAAACTAAGTTCCTGCGAGATTTTTTTGGAGTACTGAGGAAACTGTTCCTCGTGAATTTCAAGGAGCCACAAATCGTTTATAACGTTCCAAAACCAGAAGTTTATGCTAAATTTCCCTGCCTTTGTAATGGTTATTTCCATGAGAAAGTTATAAAACTCATTAACAATGAATTTTCATCTGTAAATCTTAAACTTATTCCAGAAACCCACTAACGCTTGGGTTTTCTTTTTTCACATCTAAGGACAGATTGTGTCTATCTGGTATCTAACGTTTTCTGATATATGGCGTGGGTTTTGTCAGTGCCGCCAGATATGAAATTCATTTTTGCCCAATCCATTCTGTGATTCTGTGATTTCATATTTTGCAGCATAGACAAAATCACGTGCCTCATAGTGGAAAACGCTCTCAAAAAGTATTCCAAGAAGACCGCAGGAAATGTAGAAAACAGTTGAAAGGGTTCTACCACGTGTCAGATAGTCTATAGGTCATAGAGAAAAATTGAATAAGAACGTGGAAAGGATTAACAGAACTAATGAAAACTCCCAAGGAGAGAGGATGCAACTACGAAGGGCACATGAAGGTGACCCCCGTGGAATAAGACCTAATACCTCGATCACGGCCCTGGATTAGGATAAGGGAAGCCGTTGATCATCATATATATATATATATATATATATATATATATATATATATATATATATATATATATATATATATATACATATATATATATATATATATATATATATATATATATATATATATATATATATATATATATATATACAGAGGTATATATATATATATATATATATATATATATATATATATATATATATATATATATATATATATATATATATATATATATATATATATATATATATATATATATATATATATATATATATATATATATATATATATATATATATATATATATATATATATATATATATATATATATATATATATATATATATGCTTTTTGGCTGTTACTCTCCTTCACAGTTTTTATTGCAGGCCATCGATTTATAGCACGGACTTCTTTTTTACTGGCTTTCTCAGATTTCATCGTTTCTAACTTTAGTCTCTCTTCAATGTTCTAGACAGTTGTGATTTCCATTTGTCCCCCTTGCTGCAGTCCCATTATCCGAGTCATGATTTTGTCAAGTATTACATACACATACACACACACACACACACACACACACACACACACACATATATATATATATATATATATATATATATATATATATATATATATATATATAATAATCTACATGACATAGAGAGAGAGAGAGAGAGAGAGAGAGAGAGAGGGGAGGGGGGCGGAATGCTAATGCTGATCAAGGCCAAAGACCAAAACGTAAGTTTAATAGCTTTCCCACCGGATTTACGTTGCCGGTCGGCAAGAGGCAAAGTCATCATTTTAGAGCGTAAGGCAAAGGCGATAAAGGCTACTTAGAAGTTGTGGGAAAGTGACTAAAGAAAACGATGAATAAAGACTGTGAATAAAGAAAATCGTGAAATGAACAGTAAATAATGTTGGAGTTATCCATGTTGCAGTAATTGAACTCAGACTTTTTTTACGAGCTCTCTCTAGAACTTAGTTTTCTCCAAGTCCAAATATGGACTTAGCACATATCAGTCTCGAGTCCAGTCGACTTCCCAAGAAGCAGCAATTAACCCGGGTGGAACATTTATATTTTAAAAGGGATAATAAAGAAAAACCCTAAGACGTTTTTGCATCAAGAATAATTATCTTTAAGTCATCCTAAAAAAAAGATAGAAGCCAGATGCCTCGTGACTATGCCACCTTAGACTAGGTTGAAAGATAGCCTGGAAAAGTGGTGGCAGTGCAGTGGCGGGATGCAAGAAAGAAGAATTGTGGTGCCGTGTTTTCCACCGAATTAACTCCGCTCCCGCTATATCGTCAAAACAATAGCGATAACATACCGCTGTCCAAGAAAAACAAGAGAGAGAATTTTATTGTCGTATTCGATTAAAAGAGAGAGAGATTTTCATCGACTCTACACATTATAGACATTCATCATCATTTTAGTGAAGTGTATCGAAGAATGAAGAGAGAAGAATCAGTGAATGGTGTTGACGGGAGATGATTAGAAGAAGTAAGAAACCAGTCAAGAAGAATAACACTGAAGAATAGCGTGAGGAAGACGAAGTGAACGAGCAACCAAAGGCGTCATCTCCGACACGGCAAACACGAAAAAAGTCTCCGCAGTTGACGGCGCTTCAATTCGAAACGGCAAAGAGTATGAAAACGATATCCTATTACACACACATATACACACAAAGTTCTTAAAAGTTGAAATTCTAGAACTGATTTGATAAGATACTTCCTTTAGATATTTCATTTGAAATACAAATCTTCCACTTAAATTAATTAGACATACAATTATTTTTGGCAAAATTTTTTTATATTTCTTTACTAACCATTACTAACCATTTTACTAAACATTATTCTTTTAAAATATTGGTATTTGCTAACTTGCATTTTATTTTATATTATTTTATTTCTCATTAAGACGGGCTAAATATATATTAAACACACCCCCAAACCGGGCAAACGTTAAGGTTGGCCAATTTAAGAATAAAAAAATATAACAAAATTGTTTTAAACATGCTTTTATTAAAATGCACTAAAAAGTAAAAAATAATTTTTTGAGACGCACCATCATTTTCTTACAATTAATCATGTCTACAAAAATAAAAGCGTGCGCCCCAAGCATGGAAGGAATTGCTACAAGAAAAGAAATAGATTTTTTATTTCTTGTAGTATTTCCTTCGATGATTGGGGCCCACGCTTTTATTTTTGTAGACACGATTAACTGTAAGAAAATCCTGGTGTGTCTCAAAATATTATCCTTTACTTTTTAGTGCATTTTTATAAAAGCATGTTAAAAAAAATATTTTTTTCTATTTTATGCTTTTTAGTTTTGACAGAAATTGTAACCAATTTATGACTGTAGTTAACGAAACTGGTATCCGTTTATGAAGGAGGGTAAGGGAAGGGGAAGGGGGGAGGGAAGGGAGGGAAGGGGGAAGGTGAGAGAAAGGGGAAATGGGAGGGAAGGGGAAATGAGGGGGAGAGGAGGGGAGGGGAAGGGGGAAGGGGAGGGGGAAGGAAGAGGAATGAGGAGGGAAGGGGGATGGATAGGTTGATGGGAGGAAGAGGAAGGGAAGATGGAAAGGGAGGGGGACGGGAGGAGAAAGGAGATGGGAAGGGGGAAGGGGCAGGGGAGAGGGAGGGAGGTATGGGGAGGGGATGAAAATGAGAAGGGGAAAGAGGAGGGTGAGGGGTGGAAGAGGAAGGGGTAGGGGAGGGAAAGGGGAGGGATGGCGGAAGGGAGGAGGGGAAGGTGGGAGGGGGGGGGAGGAGGGAAGTGGGAGGGGTGGAGGAAGGGGGAGAGGGAAGTGGACGGGGATGGTAGAGGGAAGGGGAGGGCCAAAGAGGAGCAGCCGGGTAATTAAAGGATTAAAGAAGCCAGCACACTCATATAAATACAGCTGGAGTATGTCTGGTCATTGTACGGATACTTGACAATGAGGAATGTTTGTCCTAGAAAGTTTGTCATTGTTTTGAATATATATATGTATATGTATGTGTGTGTGTGTGTGTGTGTGTGTGTATGTATGTATGTATGTATGTATGTATGTAAATGTATGTATGGTGTGTGTGTGTGGCAAAACAATGATTGTCAACGATTGTGAAAACAAACCACAAAGGTAAATTCAACGTGTTTGATAATTTTTAACTAAAACTAGACCACCCATGACCCGTTGGGTCACTTTTTTAGTTACTACATTTTAACAAAAGGTCAATATCCAAGCCCGTTCCCATACCCATACCCATACCCATATGTACCATACCTATACTCATACCCATATCTGTACCATACCATCCCCAAACCCATACCCATGTCTGTACCATACCCATATCTATACCACACCCATACCCATGTCTGTTACCATACCCATGTCTGTACCATACCCATACCCATATCTATACCATACTCATACCCATTCTTACTGTATACCCATGCCCATACCCATATCCATACCATACCCATACCCATACCCATACCTATATCCAAAGCTGTACCCATACCCATACCATACACACAGCTAAATTAACCCTACCCATACAAGTCAGCAAAATCATTCCCAGCAACAGTCCCCTACCAGAACCATAAACAAACCCAATCTAGAACACACAGCTAAATTAACCCTACTAATACAAGTTTAACAAAAGATCCATTAACAGCCCCTTCTACCAATATCTGGACCATAAACAAACAAACAAACTAACAAAGAAACAAAATATTTCAGTTTTATATTATATCCATAGAACATACCCATGACCCATAACTGTTCCATACCCATTTCTGTAACAAAAGATCCATTACCACACCGTACCCATACCAATATCCATACTATACCCATACTCATGCCTGTATCACACCCATTCCCATACCCATATCCGTACCTTACTTATACCCATATCCATACCATACCCATCCCATAACAGTTCCATACCCATATCCATAATATACCCATACCCATACCCATATCATTACCATAACCATACCATACCCATACTGACACTGATACCCCCATACCCATACTATACTCATACCCATATCCATACCATACCAATACCCATATCCATACCATACCAATACCCATATTTGTACCATACCATACCCATATCCATTCCATACCCATACCCATACCCATAGCCAAACCTGTACCATACCCATACCAATAACCATACCCATACCCATATCTGTACCATACCCATACACATACCAAATCCATTCCATACCCATACCCATATTCATATCTGTACCATACCCATACATATACCCATGCCTGTACCATAGCCATACCCATATCCATGTCGATACCATACCATTCCCATACCCATATCTATATCTGTACCATACCCAAACCTGTACCCATACCCATACCTACCCATAATTGATACCATACCCATACCCATATCTGTATTATACCCATACCCATATTGATACCATACCCACACCCATATCTGTATCATACCCACACCCATATCCACAGCTAAATTAACCCTTCCAATAAAAGTCAGCAAAAGTCTACGGTAGCACCAGCCCCATTTACTGGGGAGGGGGGAGGAAGAATGAAGGGGGGGGAGGAGAGGAAAGAATGAGGGGAGGGGAAGGAGAAGAAGAAGGGGAGTAGGAGGGGAGGGGAGGGGAAGGAGGATGGAAGAGTGAGGGGAAGGGGAGAGGGAAAATGGAGATGGGGAATTAAGGATGAGAGGAGGAAGGGGAGGGGATGGAGAAAGGGAAGGTGTGGGAGGGAGGAGGGGAAGGGGAGGGGAATGGGAGAGGGGGTGGGGGAGGGAATGGGAGGGGAAGGGGGGGAGGGAGGAAGAGGGAAGAGGGAAGGGAGGGGGAAGGGATGGAAGGTGAAATGGGAGGGAAGGGGATGGAGGGAGATGGAAGGGGAAGTGGAGGGGAGGGGAGATCGAGGTGAGGGGGAGGGGAGGGAAGGGGACGAGATTTGGGGGAAGGGGGTAGAAGAGGGAAGGAGGAGGATACGAGGGGAAGGGCGGGGACAAAAGGGGGGAAGGAGAGGGGAGGAAAGCTAAATTAAAACTTGATCTTGTTCTTGGGGAGGGAAAGGGAGGGGAGGGGGATGGATAATTGATGGAAAGGGAGGGGTCAGGGAGGAGGGAAGGGAGGGGGGATAGATAACTGAGAGTAAGTCAGCCAGCTTCTCCTAACACCACTGCTGTGAGCAGTCCATACCTGAGCATCAGGAAATTTTAATTTTGGGGGCTAATTTGAAGGGCCCACTGCACCTTTAAAATTAATTATTTTAAAAAACAAACCCCAAAAGGCACCCCTCCAGAATATGAGCTTTCAGAAAAACTAAGTTTCACGGCTGTTTGTTTTACCATTATTGCTCCACCGTTATGTTAGGACCCTCACCGCCAAAAATGGATATCTGGATCTCCAGAACAGCTAAACGAGTTTCAATGAAATTTAGCACGATTAGAGACCTTAGTGGGGAACCTCTAGAACCAGAGTTTCATCCCGGTCGGTTGAATGTTTCCAGAGCTATATAGGGCCAAAGTCAGCGTTTTTATGTACTCCGAGTTGATGGACTTGCTAACTGCCAACTACCGTGGCAGTTGATTTCAAGGCGTGGTCTATAAACCGCTAGCCCCTAAGAGCCTAAGAAGTAGTCACTGAATTAATGACTGATGATCCCATAAGAACTCACTCGGGACGAGATGAGGCACTTAGACCAGTGTTAAGATCCTTCCATTGGAAAGGACTTGACAAAGATGTTAACAATTATGTGAAAAGTTGCAATGCTTGCAACAGTTACAAAGGGAGAACAGATAAAGAAGTACCTTTAGCAAAATGTCCCATTCCACAAAACCCATTTGAAAGAGTAGCCATACTGTAGATCTCATCACTAACCTCCACATCACGAGTAAGGGGAACAGAAATATACTAGTGTGTATTGACGCTCTCACTAGATATACAAAGCTGCTGATACCAATAATAGGTAAAGGAGCTAAAGAATGTGCAGTTGCTCTCTTTGATAAAATATATTGTAGATATTCTGCCCAACAACTAAAAATATCTGATAATGGCACAGAGTTCAATAACTCACTAGTTCAAGAAATTTGAGATGCATTCAAAGTTGAAAAGGTAAAAATACAACTGTACCATCCAGCTAGTAATGGCTTAGTAGAAAGGAATAACAGAAAAGTGTTGGATGCTTAAGGCATACAGTAGGACAGGATCCTGAATGGGATGTCAATTTTCCTTTACTCCAATTGTCATTAAATGCTAGATATCATACTAGTATACAAGCAACACCCATAAATGGACTACCATATGCATGAGTGAATTAGCCGATACAACCTAGTCACTCTAAAGACAGTATGAAGATAAGGATTTGTAATTTCAAGGTAATCCATAAATAATTACACAAGAATCTGGAAGAAGCTCAGATCATGGTAGACAAGTATCAAGAAGGACTAAAACCAGTAGATTATAACACAGGAGACAAAGTATACATAAGGAAAGAAGTAACAAGTGGTATCAACTATAAGTTAACCACCAAACTCACAGGACGATTCAAAGTCAAAGAAGTTAAAGAGACGAAAGTGAAAGTGAAGAAAATGAACGACTTAGGGCCTTCCACATATGCTGAATCATTAGAAGAATCAGGATTTTGGGTAAATAAAGACAAGATTAAAAGGACTAAAGGAAACAAAAATAAATGAAGAAATAGGAGAAGTCTCAAAAGAAACAACTAGAAATAATCTAAGGAATGGAAAAGTCACAATTCAGTAAAGGTTTATATCACTGACAGATTTATTCCTATTATTCCCTATATTTAATTTCTTTATTGCTAAGTTTACCTTCATTGGCTGACTTAGTGGTAAAACCTTGTGTGTGTGTGTGTGTATTGTTGTTGTTGCAATTCTTCCTTTAATTAGTTAGTTTTGAAGCAAAATTCCGGGGTTAAGTGCACCAACTTCGAATTTTTATTTTCTTTAACTAAAATGGGAATATTTAGGAAACAGGGAAATGTAAAGTAAAATTCTAAAACGTAATATTACCATTTCAGGAAAACTCTTCAAAATGAGAGGAAAAATACTGAAAATAATCTTCAAGTATCTGCAAGTTATACTAAATGCAAGCTTTGACTGACGTAATTAAAACAGTCAATACAGGAAGTTTAATCATGTGAACTTGATAGACAAATATGCTGGAATAAAGATTGAGTATGAAGGCATTAAAAGATCTTAACAATCAGTTTGGAAGCCTGTTTAAGGAACTAACAACAATAGACAAAAGATTAGAACAAAACCCATAGTTAAGCAATCCAGAGACCGAAACATTGTTAAGAAATACAACCAAAGACACACTTCAAGAAATAGCAGAATTATATGTGACAGAACCAACAAGAGAAGAGCAAGGGAGGACTACCTATATCTGCTATTATTTCGGGAGGCTTATCAGTCATTTTTGGAATTTCTAACCAAATTCAACTAATATCTCTTCAAGGGAGAATCTTCTCAATAGAAGAACAAATGAAGAACACGAACATGGAAATGCTAGACATCATAGCAAATATAAGAAATACACAACAGCTCCTAGCAAAACTGAAGAACAAAGAGGAAATGTTAAGACAGATATTAAATGATTTTACGAAAGAAACCAAAAATTGCTTCCAACCCATGAACTTAATTTTTACCGTAATAACCCTAAAATTAAAGGTAGAGAGAGCACGAGACGAATTACAGGATTTTGCAAATAGCTTAGTAACAGCTTCCCAATGAAAAGTCTCTGCAAACCTGTTACCATTGAAAGACTTGCAAGGAATAATTACTAACGTCAAAATTAAATATAATAAATACCTGTACCCTATATTCCCCATTGAACTAACACACTTACTCTATCCATTGTTTAGAGCTGCTTTAACTAAGGAGGGCTTGCTAATTACTATTCCAGTAAATATGAAAAAGATCTATAAGTATTTCTCTTTTACCCCTTTCCCTACTTGTGTTGCCAATCATACTTTAGTACTGGATACTGAACATACAGAGCTCCTTATGCAAGAGGACACTCACATTCACATTGAAGAAGTCAAGAGAACTTACATAACTGAGTTACACGTTTCAACTACAAAATTTGTGATGCAAATCATTTAAATATAATTCACTCTAATACATAATCAGGATATCCATTCATGCCAGTTTCAGGAGAAACTAAAATCACTAGCTTGTAAGATTTCATTTTTGTGTTTAACCCCAGGAAGGAGCCTTTTCGAATCAAATGAGGCTGTTACATAATCACATGATTGCAACATGAAGATACACCGGGGATGCGAAATCACAAGTACTGATGTCTTCGTTCCAGAGACAAAAAAAAAAAAAAAATAGAAGAACATCGATTCAAGTTGCTGAACGAAACCTTCAAAATTCCAAGATTGTATATTCAGGCAATAAAAGAAAAGAAACAAGTCGTCAAATTCAACATTATCGAGAACCACATCAATTTCTGCTTAACCGTGGTTATGGCTCCAACATTGATCATAAGAGTCCTGGTCATCATTCATTGAAGAAAGGAAGAAAACGAACTGCCAGAAGCCCCAATCCCGAAAATCATCCATTTGGTAACAACAAATTCCCCTGTTAGGTAGGAGTCAGGACTAAGTAAAGTTGATGTACCTTTGATAGCAAATCCTGTTTAAATGCTTTGAGAATTAAAATTCATTTCAAGTAGTTTGTAGTATGGTTCAATTTTGTCAAGACATTTAAGATTGCTTACAGCATTACATTTATGTTTATTCCCTTTTAAGTTCTATTTTAACTAGTTTGAATTTATGTTTGCATATGAATTTGCTTTAGCATTTCAAATCTGATTTGTGAAATGTATCTATTATACCTAATATGCATGTTGTTAGGAGTTCTCGTCGATCATATTATTTTACTTTGGCTTAGTTAGAAGCTGCCGGAGTCAGTTAGGTAGCCTGGCCGTGACTGTTAAATAGTGTGTTCATAAGACTATTCATAAAACCTGTGCATGAAAAAAGCATAAAGATGCGTGAACTTGTAGAAGGTGACTCAGAGAGCGAGCGAGCGAGAGAGAGAGAGAGAACAGAGAGAGGAAGTGTTAGTGGTGACCATGCACAAAAAATCAAAACAAGAGTTTAATGGCTTTCCCCCACGGATCTTCATTACCGGTCGGTAAGAAGCAAAGTCATCATTTTAGAGCACAGGGCAAAGGCGATAAAGGTGATAAGTTACCAAAATATTTCCGTCGCTGCCCAGAAGTGTGGGAAAGTGATTAAAGAAAACGATAAAGAAAGAAGACTGTGAATACAGAAAATCGTGAAATGAACAGTGAATAATGATGGAGTTACCTATGTTGTGGTAACTGAACTCAGACTTTTTTTTACGAGCTGTCTCTAGAACTTAGTTGTTTCCAAGTCCAAGTTTGGACTTAGCATATAACAGCCTCGAGTCCAGGCGACTTTACAAGAAGCAGCAATTAACTCGGGTGGAACATTTATATTTTAAAAGGGATAATAAAGAAAAGACCTGAGATGTTTTTGCATCAAGAACCCCATGGATAATCATCTTCAGCTCTTCCTAAAAAAGATATAAGCTAGATGCCTCCTGACAATGCTACCTTAGGCTAGGTTAGAAGATAGCCTAGAATATACATATTATATATATATATATATATATATATATATATATATATATATATATATATATATATATATATATGTGTATATATATGTATATATGTGTGTGTGTGTGTGTGTGTGTGTGTGTGTGTGGATAAATGGAGAGGAAGGGTGACTGAAAGATCGTTAAATGATAGCCAGTGTTTGATGACAATGCCTGTGAAAAAATAATATTTAAAGTATCAGTTAATGTAATTCGGTAGAAGTTTTAAACAGGATATAATCTTTAAGCAACTGAAAATGAAAATAATTGCGCACTCTTATGGTAGAATATATTTCTGGATCCAGACGTATATCTGTGTATTTATTTATGTATGTTACTATATGTGTTAACCTCAAACATGGTAATATACTTGGATCCAGAAATATATTCTAAAATAAGAGTACGCAAATATTTTCATTTTTAGTTGCTAAAGATAGGACATATATCCTGTTTAGAACTATTACCGAATTACATTACTTTTGTCATCAAACACCGGCTATCATTTAGCGGTCTTTCACTCACCCTTCCTCTGCACTTATCCATATTTAGAGTGACGTCTCCATTTCTGGCATTGTTTATATGTGAAAGACTATCCACTTCAATGTAGTGTGTATATATATTCCATCAGATGATCGGACATTGGAACTGAAGGATGCTTACGTATCCATACTTACCTCCTGCATTCACATTAATACAAAAAAGACCATCCAGCCTCCTAACCTCTGAAAGAGTTCTGTTTATCTCTGGGAACACCTAGCCACTAGCCAGACGCCAACATTCAGAAGGTGAGCGATATAAATTCTGTAACCAACACCTGACAAGACGATATACAAGATCCTTCGAGTCAGCGTCAACGAGACATTCAGACAACAAGACTTTAATCCTTGTATTTTAAGATGTAAATCACCCACGTACAGTACATGAGTACTAACAATTGTAACTTTTACGACAACTTTGTAATGTACCATCTGTTTCAGCGCCAAGAACTCGAAAGATACTGTCTTAAACATTACGAAATTCAGAGGAATATATGTTACACCTTTAGGATAGATGGAAGGATATTCGTAGAACGTCAAGAAATTTGGGGCGTGTGTGTTGTCAGGAAGAAATACAGAATGATATTCAGTTTCAAGAGAAATTGAATAGAACTGCAACTTCACCATCAATAAATCTGAATGGATGTTGATATTAACATCAGGCTATTTAGACTGATGATTGCATTCACCTTCAGACAAGAAAGATGAGGACATTTACAGCAACATAAAAAATTCAGAGGGATGCTGCCATCAGCGTCAAAAAAAATCTTGTAGGATACTGACTTTAATATGAAGAAGACTAAGAGGGGTGAGAGAGGGTGGGGAGGGGGTTAACTTTAATAAATTTACAGGGATGTTAGCTTCAACATCAAGAAATGTTTATTTCTGACAACTTCGAATGTGTTTAACTACTATAGTTTTCTAGGTTTAAAACAATTCTCCGCACAAGTTCTCTTGACCACATCTTTAGAACTATTAAAATACAGAAAATTAACATCTGAGATAAGAAATCTAGAAGGATATTGTTTATAGCCCATTTCTCACCACCGGATGCTATCCCTATGAAATAACATCATGACAAGCCTCCTTTAACTTGGTAGTTGCACCGCCATTTTTTTTTTTTTTTTATCATAACAGTCAACCAGCATTTCTGGGTTAATATACTTTGATCGTGATTTTCTGACTGCGGCAGGATCTAATGCTGAATATCGCATATACTTTTACAATGAAGAAATTTTACATCAGAGAGAAATAAAATTTGGAAATACTGCTTGTACAAAGGAAAGCTTCTCCTAGATAAAAATTTCTAAATATTACTCATTCGGTAGAATGTTTACCCGAATGATTAAAAGAGGGGGGGCTGGGAGAATTAAACATAATTGCGCCGAAAGCCTCATCAAATCCCTCACAATACTACAACCATATCACACCTCTGAAGACCGTATAATGTGACAGCAACCCAGAACAACAATTCTAAATGAGAAGAGCAACGCATCGGTCACTCAAAAGTAGAAAGAAAACCATTCGTATCAAAACAAAGCCAAAAATCTTCCGCCATTCCATCAAATGAAAAGAAGGGACAGGATTGAAATACAAACGCAGCAGGAACCAAGCAAGGTTACAACACGCCGGCAAGGTAAAGAAGATAATGTAGGAAATAACAGCAGTTACAGGTACTAAAATATGAAGTAAAGAGAGGAACAGATTTCTCGCGCATGTAATGATTTGGGGTAAAACACCAATATCTTTCCTACGCGTATTTTCGGGAACGAGGAATCAGGGCGAGCAGGATGCATGCACGAAGCATGAGAAGAATTTACAGAATATGCAAGGAAATTCATGTTTCACTAGCACACATAAAAAAAAACTGTACTTGAGTTTTAGTGGGCCATAAGAGGAACTGCTAGTTTTATGAAGACCAAAGAGCAATTACTAGTTTCACTAGAACGTATGAAGATCTGTAACCTTCATCGCTCTTAAAAATAAATCTAGAAATAGAGGGAAGATATCAAGATAAACAAAGAATCTATCTCTATATATACCAATAATCTTTAATACAACCTAAAAGAAAGCTGTTACGCTATCTAAAGGAAAGACACGGAATAACAAAACTGAAGGAAAATGATGATTTAACATCTGTTCCTGGATAATGGCTCAACTGACACGCTGATGTATCAGAGTATTGCTCTGATTTTAGAGGTCCGTAGAATTCCCTGGAGTTCAAAGAGAGATATGAAACGAATAGTAGGGCATTTCCAGCAAGAAAAAGCTTGCAAGGAAAAAAAGCAAGCAAGGGTGAAGGCATGTTTGCTTAAAGGGATCAGAGCGATTCGACAGGAAGCTTTGCACTGGCACTAAAGAACGAATGCCATCCTTACCTTAAATAAATATACAAATAAATCGACAAATCAACGAATAACTTAAATGATAAACAAAATATGAGAAAAACGTATTCATACATAACTGATAACGCCCGGTTTCAAAGACGTAAATAGTCTCAAGTAAATAACTTGACCTTTTATTAAACTGATAAGGCTTTTATTAACACATAATGCTGCATATAAATATAAAAAAACTATTATTTCCTACATAGCAAAATTTACAAATAGTAAAACATTACAAAACGAATGCAAGACAAGTAAATTCTGAGATGGAAAAGCGTAGCAGAAAAGAAGGTTTAATAGTTATAATAAGTATAAGACTACGAATAAAAGACATATAACTGGCTCAAAATAATAAAGACAGCAGACACCACTTCTCTGGTAATTAACAAAAAACTTTAAGGCAAAAAACTTGATACTAAATAGAAATTAATTATTCCTAAATACAAAAGTACAGAATATATACAAATAATTATGGGAGTGGAACCAGAGTGAAATAAATATAATAATTAAATAACCATATATTATTGGATCGCAATGAAACAAAATTTTAGAAACTGGTCGTTTTCTAGGATGAAATAATTAATCAAAATTAGTAAAATTAAATCGTGGAATAATCTGGAAATGACACTGATGAAAAATTAATTTAAAACTAACAGCCAAGATTAAAAATGAGAATTTAATTGGTAAATGAAACTAACGATGATGAAGAGATAAGAATGTAGGAAAACAAAGTACAACTAAGGTACTTATTTATATATATATATATATATATATATATATATATATATATATATATATATATATATATATATATATATATATATATATATATATATATATATTTTGCAAAATATATATTAAATGGAAAGAACTGTGGGTTTCATTCACCCCTTCATCAGTTCTCTCCTCCATTTCCCCAAGGATTAAGCCTAATCCCTCTCTCTGTTCAAAATGACTGGCTGAGGGCCTTAATTCTAGATGTGGCCCTCAAGGATGCCTTCCTCGCCGGCACCGGACAACAGGCAAGGGAGGAGCCAGAAAAGAGAAAGTTGGTGCCATGCTGCTCGGAGATGATGACCTCTTCACGAGGCCTGGCTGAATGCCCACGTGTTTGCTATAGAAAATGAGGTGGAGAGTGACCTTTGTGCCACCTACCTGGATGCCAAGGCATAATTCTCAAGGTTATAAACAGACCATGCAAGAGCAGTCAGAGAGAGAAGCACTCAGAACTCCACCAAGGACAGATGCCCTTACCTTTTGCTTGTCCCTTGTACCCTCCACCTGTTTGACCCAGAGGTTCGGACAGTATACTTTTTCTGTGGCTTTTTTAATTCCCTCCTCCAGCATTAGCACCTCTATTGACAAGGACATTGTCATCTTGACGAAGGTAATGTACCGGAATAAGGTTTCTTAGTCAGTCACGATCCTGTTATTTCTCTGTCTGTTTTATTTTCTATTTCCATTGTGCGGTCACCTTCAATAATTTGTGTTGGGGTATCAAGTGTTAACATAATTATGCATTTAGTGTTGAACTGAGTTATATGGCACCATCTGTGCATTCCCCAGTTCCCTTGAGAGTATTATTATTCTTGCAAGTAACCGTCTTGCATATCTTGCAGATTGGCACTGGCTGTAGAACCACTCTTGGCTCTATCCCAAGTGCAGTGGCCTTATGTTTCTGTTATGAAGACATGATCGGCATAGAATATTTCTCCTGTGTAGGATTCATTAGTTTAGCAGGCCCTTATTATTATCTGCCCAGTAATTCGTTATTCTTCGGATCTGTGTTTATTATGTAAATATAATTAATTAAAAGAACCCTTGAGTTTTACGTAATCTTCCCACACGTGAAGAAGGCCCTAAGCCACAGTATTTCCCTTGATTTATTCGTCTACAGAGTTGCCTTTATCAGCCTATTTAGTCAGATGTTTGAATAAAATACAGTACATTTCTTGATAATGTAAAGAACTCCCTGTGATTATCCGTTGCTGCCCAGAATCCAGTAAGTATCTAAGGCATTGTTAGGAACAATCGTTTGCCGATTGTTCCCTTAGTGGGTTGTTGCCTCCTTTGTTTTTGTTTATTTTTCTTTCTGGCGAGCTGACGTCTGATGAATGGTGTCAGACTTCGTCAGTCAGGTTCGTAGCAGCAACGAGCCAGGTTCTGGAGGGCAGAACGACCGATGGTCCAGGGCAGCAGCAGGTACCCGTACCTGCGACTTTGCGAGTCAGGTTCGTAACAGCAACAAGTCAGGTTCGTAATAGCAACAAGTCAGGTTCGTAGCAGCAACGAGCCAGGTTCTGGAGGGCAGAACGACCGATGGTCCAGGGCAGCAGCAGGTATCCGTACCTGCGACTTTGAGAGGTCCCAGCAGCAGAGAGTTTCTTGAGGACGAGATGGTTGCCGTGTCGGCTCTGTCAGATCGTAGATGGAGGAGGACGTCAGTACGTTTCTTGGAGGACGAGATGGTTGCCGTGTCGGCTCTGTCATGGTCGTCATAGATGGAGGAGGACGTCAGTACGTGTCTTTGAGGACGAGATGGTTGCCGTGTCGGCTCTGTCAATCGTCGAATTAGAGGAGGACGTCAGTTGTCTTGAGGACGAGATGGTTGCCGTGTCGGCTCTGTCATGGTCGTCGGAGATGGAGGAGGACATCAGCACTGTGCTTGAGGACGAGATGGTTGTCGTTTCGACTCTGTCGGAGTTGTCCTGCAGTGTTCTGTTAAGCAGCTTGGGCTGTTTAGTCGGCTCTAAGTTCGTCTGCTGATATTTATTGCTTTGCTGCCTGTTATTTTGATTTTGTAGGTTTATGATTTGCTGTCTGTTAATAAGTTTCACTATTCAAAATGCACGTAAATTTGTGTATTGTAATGAGGTCCTTAATGGTTGTAATAACATTTTGATTTACTGACTCTAATGTAAACTTAAACTTAAACTTGGCTTAAACTTATTCTTACTTGGCTGTCTTTAAAGAATGTCTGTGTTAAATGTTCACTGCCTTTTTGACTTTTTTTATTTTGATTATTGCTGCTGCTAAGAGTTTAATTCATTTGTGGTAATGTTCATTTCATTGTTTTATTCTAAATTAAATTGAACCTGACTCGACTGTAAATATGTACATAGCTTACTGTAAATAAATTAATTTTAAGGTAACTTTTTCGTTTTGTTCTGCTCCCCTCCTTTGTTTGTCACCTCAATTACAGCCCAATTGCTTGTTTTCTGTAAAGAACCTGTCGTTCTCGAGAGGCGAGATCGTAATATTGTTTTCTTTTTTTTTCCAAAGTACAGTTATAACAATATAGCCACAAAATTAATAAATACACAGGTAGCATAATTAGACCTCAAATAGATTAATAAACACTTGAGCAGCAAAATAAAATAACACAGGCAGCATAATACATTAAAAACAACATAACCCCAAATATATGTTATATTTATATAAGGTGATATATATATATTTGTTTTGTGTATATTTATATATATATATATATATATATATATAACATCCATTTGCTTTTTAGAGAGAGAGAGAGAGAGAGAGAGAGAGAGAGAGAGAGAGAGAGAGAGAGAGAGAGAGTAAAGAGAGAGAGAGAGAAGGCACTTCACCGTTAAAGTAGATTTTTCAGGTGAGCTTTAAATATAAAATTGAGGAAAATATTTTGTAACTGATATATATGCATATATAATATCCACTGAATCATGAGTCTAGACATAATTATGACACCAAAAAGAAATACGACGTACATGTTAATATTATTTTTCATACAATTTCATAATGTACAGAGACTGTGCCACGACTCATAGTTTCTTATTGGAATAAGATTTTCTTGAGACATATCTACTGGGGCAATGAAGAAGCAATTTTCATAATGGAATACAACCGCATTCTATTTCTCACTGGCAGTAATAGAAGGAAATTCAATGGGAAAATCAGGAAGGTATTGTAAAAACATGATATGATATATATATATATATATATATATATATATATATATATATATATATATATATATATATATATATATATATATATATTTTCAACAGTGTAGGCATGAGTGTGGCTGTGATCATTGCCATTTCTGTTCTTGGGGGCCATTCCCTGTTGGCCATATAGATATATGCATGTATGCTGCACCTTTGTGCTCGTGTTTTGCATATATGTGTGCAAACATAGAATTTTTACTGTGCATATGAACACCTCGGCTGCTCACATAAAACTGTACGTACATGCAATGAGAAATATTAATTTATTAGTATAGTTCAACTTCTTTTCTCTCTTCTTCAGTAAAACAGCTTACTGCACTTTTCATTGAAAACACTATATATATATATATATATATATATATATATATATATATATATATATATATATATATATATATATATATATATATATATATATATATATATATGTATGTATGTGTGTGTGTGTGTGTGTCTGTGTGTGTATGCTTTCATTTAAAAGTTGAGGGAAGTTAGATTGCTAAAGGGATTGCAAGTATGGTGGAATCACAACAGTAAAGTGATAAAGAGAGAGAGTGGGTGTGATAAAGAGAGTGGGTGGAGATGTGTTGGGAAAGACACCTGGAAAGAAACCTCCTGACGATAATGAAACCTGGTAGTGGAATGATGAAGTGAAAGAGGTGGTGGAAGCCAAAAAATATGCAAAAAAGACCCGGGAAAAGTATGGACAGCAAGAGGATAAGGAGAGGTACATAAGACATAAGAAACAACTAAAGAAGGCAGTTGCACAAGAAAAGACAAAAGCATTAGATGACATGTACGAACAGCTGGAAACAACTGTGGGGGAAGAGGTTAAGGATAAGAATGGAGTGGTTTTATGCAGCAAGAATAAGATAAAGAAGAGATGGAAAGAATATCATGAACACCTGTTAAATGAAGAAATTCCTACAAAAATCTGTGAAGATGGATTCCAGAACCTTTTTATACCATGCAATTAGCGGGAAGGAGGTAAAGAAGGCACTAAAGAAATGAAAAACGCCAAAGCAAGAGGACCAGATCGTATTTCTGCAAAAGTGTGGAAGAGCCTGGGAAAAGAAGGAATAGACATGCTGTGGGACCTAGCAAAGAAAATATACAGCCAGGAAAAGATACCAAAAGAATGGGAAGAAAGCTTTATTGTGCCTATCTACAAGGAGGGTGACATCTACGACTGTGCAATTTACAGAGGAATAAAGCTAATGTCTCACACCATGAAAATCTGGGTAAGAATGGTGGATCAAAGGAGTAGGGAAGAAGCATCTATAGGTGAAGAACAGATTGGTTTCATGCCTGGAAGAGGAATGACAGATGCAGTGTTTGACCTTCGACAGACGATGGAAAAACACCGGGAAAAGCAGAAAGGACTCCACATAGTATTCATAGATCTTGAAAGGACTTATGATAAAGTCCCACACCAAGAGGTTTGGAGGAGTATGTGAGCAAAGGGAACACCGGAAAAGTATGTGAGGTTGATCTAAGATTTGTGTTATGGAGCAAAAATGCAGGTTAGAAGCAGTACTGGGTTAACTGAATGGATACCAGTAAGAGTTGGTTTACATCAGGGATCTGCCTAAGTCCATAACTTTTTGACCTGATTATGGATGCGTTATTTCAAGGGATAGGAGATCAGTCCCCTGGTGCACACTGTTTGCTGATGACATCATGATATGCAGCACCTACAGAGGGGTAGCGGAGTCAAAACTAGAGCAATGGAGGAAGGTAATGGAAGACAGGAGTAAAGATCAGTTGAAAGAAGACTGAATACTTAAGGTTTAATGAAGATCAAGACTCCAATTCTAACTTATCCATTTGGCTAGTACCAAGGCTACTGGTTACTTAACAATTTCCGTAAGAAAACAATCACGTATTTATAAGTGACAAAACACTTACATACATATATATATATATATATATATATATATATATATATATATATATATATATATATATATATATATATATATATATATATATATATATATATATATATATATATATATATATAAACACAGCCTGTACATACAAACACGTACATGAGTAAAAAAATGGTAACACACACGCAAACGAACGTAAATAACAATAACTAAAAAGAAAGAAAGAAATAAATACAGATATAAGCTGCACTTCGTTGTGTTTGAAATGGATGGTATTCGAAAGAGAGGTAAGGGGTGAGGGAGAAAAGGACAACCAATGCTCCAGGGGTGAACATGGAGCTGGATAAAAGAAAAACATGAAAGAGCAGAAGGGGAGATGGAGAGTCATAAATCATATGAAACCGAGAGAGAGAGAGAGAGAGAGAGAGAGAGAGAGAGAGAGAGAGAGAGAGAGAGAGAGAGAGAGAGAGAGAGAGGGAATATAAATGTCACCAATACGAGAGCCAGTCCATTAATATATATATATATATATATATATATATATATATATATATATATATATATATATATATATATATATATATATATATATATATATATATAAATGTGTGTGTGTGTTTGTATACTGAGTAAAGGGTTTAGGAATAAAATTTTAAAGGAACTGAAAAATGCACATGATCTAGTGACTACGGCAGAGATTGAAGAATTACAACGGAGTGTAAGAGAGTGACAGGAATCTCGTGAATGGGGTTAATGTGTCCAGCAGGCATAGAGGAGATAGGTTATTTATACAAGTTGAAAGAGACCTATATCTGAAACGGGAAGCCAGGCGAGAGCGTGTGAAGCCTAGGTCGAAAGTAAGAGAGTCAGACGCTGAAACATAAAGAAATCAAGAAAAGGGCCAGTGATAAAGATTACTGATAGGACAAGAGAGTCGAAACTAAAATGATAAGGGCATGTGGTAAGGATGAATGAGAAGCAAGTCGTGAAGAGGCCTTTCGTGGAACCTCTTAGGGGTGGAAGGTCAAGAGAGAGGGGACAGATTAGATGGCGTGATAAAGTGAAAGAGAATTTGGAGAAGGCTTTAGCGGAAGGATATGTTTTCGATAGAAATAGTTGGAGGAAACGCATCAAGGCAACCGACCCCTTAGCTTAGGGACTGTGGTGGGAATGATGATATGCCTATGTGTTTGCGTGTGTGTGTGTAATTCTTTATTGGATTTGTATCGTAGTTCTGTTTAAAACATTTCCAACTTGTTTTTTAAAAATGCCTCCTAGAGCTAAGAAAGGTTCTTTGTAAAAGTAAAACACTGCCTCGTCACATTCATTGGTCCGGCTCTCGTGTAAATGGGTGGATTAGTCACATTGCAAAATACCAAATGTACTTACTTTATGGTATGTACTTTAAGTAAAAATGATTTTGTGTTGTTCAAGAAAATTTGGGTGTTGATTTAATGTGCTTATCTTAATCAAGACCGTCTACATACTGTTGTTTGGATATTGATGTAATTATGGGCATTCGATTCAATATTTTGTGTGCAGTCTTATTAATTTATTATATATATAACATATCATTAACGTAAGTTCTAAGTTTCTGTAGTGCGCGTGAAAAATATTACTGCTAAAGCACGCTGACAAGTTCAGTAAGACCAACGGGAATCTGCGGCAAAAGATGAATGTACACCATAAGATCCGTATCAAGAAACAGCTGTTTGCTAATGTTTCCTAGAAGTTGTGTTACATTTGTCAATTTGTTGAAAATTTGCCAATTCTAAATTGTGACTTTCCTGAGTAAAACTAAAATAAAATTTTATTATCCATCATGCAGCAGGAAAGATCTTAAGAAGGTGTACCTCTAAAAATATCAAATTAAAAAGAAATTTGCATTTTTCCAACATATGAACCTACGCTTTAATATATGAAGTAATCTGTGCATTCTTTGCTTCAGCTGTGTGACCTGGATCGACCTACCCTCTTCCATTGTGAGTCAGCCCCCAGGTTCCTCGTTGGACGAGTCGGTAGAGTTCTCGGATAGCGCTCTGCTAGGCCTGAGTTCGAGTCTCTGGCTGGCCAATGAAGAATTAGAGGAATTTATTTCTGGCGATAGAAATTCATTTCTCAGTATAATGTGGTTCGGATTCCACAATAAGCTGTAGGTCCCGTTGCTAGGCAACCATTTGGTTCTTAGCCACGTAAAATAAGCCTAATCCTTCGGGCCAGCCCTAGGAGAGCTGTTAATCAGCTCAGTGGTCTGGTTAAACTAAGGTATACTTAACTTTGTGAGTCAGCCCATAGACAGCTACACTCATCCTCCTAGAAGTGAGAGATTGAAACTACTTGGGGTGGTATGAGGAGGGTAACTTTAAATATAAGAAGCATAGGTTCTTATGTTAGGAAAAATACAAATTTCTTTTTAATTTGGCATTTGTTCCGACAAAGATTCAAACCTATGCTTTCATATATGGAGCCTAACCTGAAGGCAGGAGGACGATCTCATTGGTAAACATGAGGGAGTGTTCACCCCAAGTGCATGTTAGCGGTGTATGCTGTGTACCATACTCACCATAGGCCTCATAATGTTATTGATGATGTCTTCCCCTCCAAACACAGATTCCGTAGGGTTCTATGTCATTATATGACCTGCTGTACCTCCACTACCAAGCCCAAGGTGAAGGTATCTAAGGACTTGTGTGCTATATCCTTTGCCTCTTCCAGACCCCAGCCTGAAGATCTGACAGTCTTAGTGTTTTTTCCTAAACACCACCGACAGTCTTATCCCTCTGATGTTATGAGCCCTGACTCTGATGGACCCAGACCTCTGCTACAGTCCAAGTGGTATGCCCTCACAATCATCTTTCTCAGCCGGAAGGAGATGGTATGCCTTGGAATCTCTTGCTTCTCCCAACCTGTACTTAAGAAAAGTTCCCATTGGGCTGGTCTTTGGAGGGCTGTATGTCTAAGGTAGGCTCTCAGGGCTCTGACTGAGCATAGCAACATCTCGTCCTTTTCGCCCCTACAAAGTCCTTTATTGAGGGGACAGAAAAACCACCAAACCTTGGGTCACGTGTGGAGGGTTTCTGGGTCTTCACTATGAACTCTGGGAGGAAGGTGAAGCCAATTGATGTCCACCCATGGGTGTGGGTAATGTTGTATGAGAGGGCATGCAGTCCACCACCCTCTTCATTGATGACAATGCCAACAGTAAAACTGTTTTAAAGGCCAAGCCCCAGTCTGATGCCCTTCTGAGCAGTTCATATGGTGTTTTCCTCAGTGATGCCAGGACTTTGGTGATGCTCCAATCCAGGGGTTTCAATTCCCTAGGGGAGCAACTCTTCTCAAAGTTGCTGATCATGTCTGACAGCTCCCATGACTTTGAAAAGTCTATGACCCTAGGTTTGAACACTCAGGCAAGGGCAGCCCTATAACCTTTAATTGCAGATATGGAATGGTGCTCCTATTGATGCAGGAAGAGAGGGAATTCTGCCACATCCCTCAAAGACATTTTGAGGGGATGGAGATCCTTCCCACTGCACCAGCGAAGGAATGCCTCCCATTTTCCCTGGTACAGACTGAGAGAAGAGGGCCTGAGGGGGCTGGTGATGACTGCAGCAGCTTCTCCTGAAAAATCCTTTCTTTCTAAGAAGTTGCTGGATAGCCTCCACCTGTGAAGATGGAGGGGGCCACTACTTGATGAAACTGCCTGTTGTGTTCTTGCTTTAGCAGGGTAGGAGTGGGGGAAGTTGCCTTGGTATGCCAACTAGCAGGTGTAGGAGGTCTGCATACTATTCCACGTGGGGCCACTTTGGAGCTACAAGCATCATTCTCAGACCCTAGACACAAACAACTTGTTGGAGACCTTCCTAAGTTGGCTGAAAGAGGGGAAGGTGTACACATCCAGGTTATCCCACAGATGCTGGAGGGAATCCTGCAGGACAGCTCTTTGGGCAGGGACTGGCAAACAATACGAGGATAACTTGTTGTTCTTCACTGTGGCAAACAGGTCCAATGTGGGGCCAACCCACATCTTGAGCAACCTGTCCACTACGCCCTGTTCTAAATACCATTCCATCACCACTATCTGATCTGCCCCTGCTTAGTTAGTCCACCACAATGCTCTTCTTCCCAGGGATGTACCTGGCCGCATCAGTCCCTTGGTCACTTACCACTCATGCATTTCCACTGCTAAGTCATTCACTGATGTGCTGCTGATATTGCTTCACATCCCATGTCCCTGAAACACACATGCCGTTCAGGTGGGCACCCCAGCAGAGGGGCCTGAATTGGTATGTGACCTTCTGGGAGACAAACCACCAGAACTTCCAGAAGGAGGGGTGTATCAGGATGTGGAGATACATTCCTAGGAAAGGCACCGGCCTCCTCTGGCACATAATGCCTTGCATTGTGGGGATCAATGGCGGAAGCAACTTCTGGGACCTGGAGGAGGCAAAGGACCTCTCCCCTCCCGCTATTAGGGTGTCCCACTCCTTCATGATACTTGTAACCAGTGGGGACCAAGGAAGGTGTGCCATTTGCTTGGTCTCTGGTAGCCTGTAGGACATATGCTCCAGGTACGAGATGCATAGGTATTTCTCAGGTGTTACGTGGTCAGGTTCCACCAAGCCCAACTTCCTGCAAACTTTAAGGATGAAGTCTGTAAAACCTCTCTCCTCGTCTGGAACTCCCCTTATTCCATGTTTGCTGCACCTCCTAGGGTAGCGGGTTCCAGGGGGTCCAGGTCTCTCTCCCGTTCTGTCAGGTGGCTGTCCCATTACGGCTGTCCCATCCTGATGACTGGTGTCTGGAACAATAGGGAGTTGCATGGGAACCCGCTCTGCTGCGGCTGCCCTTAGAGTAGAGCCCCGGGACCTGTCTCCCAAACAGGACAGGCAATGTCTCCCGACTTTCTGTTAGCATCCCGTCTCGGTGAGCAGTGTCGGGAACAGTGTGGGGAGGAGTGTCATTCTGCTCTGTCCCATTCCTACCTCAAGGGGGTACATCTCTATAACCTGCTTCTTGAGCAAGATTGGGAACTTACCCAGTAGGAGTATTAGGATGAACCGCTCCTGTGCTGGAGTTGGTGTTCCCATTCTGATCCACTGGAAAAGCGGGACACGCTCCTTCTCAAGCGGTTCCTTTGTGGCGAAGACCTCTGTCTGATGGACGCCGGTCCTGGTCAGTCTCTCTCCTATCGCATTGAAGAATGTCCTTCCACTAATGATGTTCTGGAGGAGAGGACTGAGTCCGCAGAAGGGGATCTCCATTTCACCCAATTACATGACCAACGCATTCGCTCTTCCCCTCCCTGTAAGGTGACTCCAACCTGCCCCCTTTTCCCATCCCCATGCTTGGCTCCCAACTCTGTCATGCTGCTGTCCTGCACCTCTTCCTTGAGGAACTACAAAGAGCTTATAATACCTGTTCAGACATCTTCTTACGTGTGGGCTTAACAGGAGAGAAATGATGGGGATGGTCTTCTTCCTGTCTTTTTTCATATCTTCCCCACTGAGGCGATGGCCATGCTGTGTAATCTCCACATGGCACCTCACAGGAACATTCCTGACCCTTGCATGAGATACAAACCGATTGGGGTCTACATCTATCAGTGAAATGAATTTACAACAAGACTTATCCTGCCTGCACAGCGATGCACTTCAGGCTTCCCGTTTTCTTCCACCACCGTGGGAAGACAGAGAAGATAACACACAAACACCAAGAATGATGGGAAACCACAAGCATGTGCAATCACATGAGAACAGCATTCACTATTCCAACCCTGGAAATGATCTCTCAAAAAAAAGAAAAAACAAAACTTCCCACTATGTTACTCAGGCTACACGGTCACAGACGGAATCCCACCTAAAAAGAAAACAACACTTATTCTATTTTCTTCACTTCGAGAGGAAGATGCACATGGATCACATTCTAGTATGCCACTCTTTCTCCTGTGCCAGGAGACAAAATCCAATGCACACAGCACAGAAGCAACAATATAATTCTATAGACATGAAGGTGAAAACCAGGTGAGGTAAATATGGCCCAACAACCACTAGGCATGGAGTGTATGTATTCCCAATCACAAAGAACAGAGAGCAGTATGAACAAATATGAGAGACGACTCAATAAACGTGCAAATGCTAATGATGGCTGTGAACACAATGGAAGAGGGGAGGTCGATCCAGGTCACAAATGACCCAGTTATAGCATTAGGATTTTGTTTTTCAGAGATGATTCACTAACAGCCAAAGACAGGTAAGTAGAGAATACACCATATATGAGAGTGTAGGTTTGTATATGTGTCAGAGCTATTAACGTTTTGGAATAAACAAAAGCAATATCAGAAACTAGCAAAATCTCTGTTTTATAAATAAGCTGCATTTGTTAACCTTGTTTTGATTCATGCAATAAGCTGCATTTGTTAAGGTTGTTTTGATCTGAGCGATAGGTCATGCCAACAGACAAGATAAGAGACGGGTGTGTTTGGTCAGGTAGTCAAAATTCATGTTAAGATGAATGACTGCTTCGAGCCATGTATTGCATCATATTTTGTCTTACAGGGAGGGAATCATGTGGGTTTCTAGACCTGTACTGTTCTGTTTGTTGCATCAATCGTTGAGATCTCGTCTAGAGTTTTGTTGATATGTATCCAGAAACGTTTTTGGAGTGAAGATGACGTCACTTAGTGACTATGGGGCTTTGGGTTTTTGCTTGAAAAAGTAAATTTCTCATTCTGATTCTGGAGACCTCTTGTGCTGGTTCTCTCTCTCTCTCTCTCTCTCTTCAAAAACTGAAATTAACATAAAATATTTTATTGTGGTCATTGAAATTAATCTTAACTTTTGAGATCTGAGTACTGTAGTAAATAGTGTTTATTTAGTAATGGTGCCTTGACAGGAATTGTGAAAGAGTGTGTAACATACTGCAGTTTACAGGTATTGTAATTTTTTTTACAGTTTATACCATGGTATAATACGAGTTTGTGATTAAATACTTTAGTGAATTTTGATAACATTTTCATGTTTTGTATAACTGTTACTTTAGTGATTTTTGGTATAATTTTCATGTTTTGTATAACTGTATGTTCTTAAAGTCATTTGAATTGTTTGTCTAGTTCTTTTCAAATCTCAAGTTTTTTACTTTAGTGAATTTACTACATTTTATCATTTTCAATTTTGTGTTTGTATATTTTTATTGTGATTTCAAATTATTTACCTTGCTTTCTTTCACATCTTAGTATTTCTTGATGGGTTAAATTTTGCTTACTTAATTTTGTTTCACATGTTTAACATTTTGGTGATTTAGTTTTGCTTCATTTGATTTAAGAATTAATTAAGTTTGTGTTTCCAAGTAATGGTAATTTTTCTTCAAAGTAAAATTACAAATTTTAATTTATTAATTTTGAATTAAAAATAAACTTTTGTATTTAAAGTTTTACAATAATGTTTCATTTATTGACCACCAGTGGTAGGAACTAACTTTGTGAAAAAAGCACAATGATAGAAAGTTTTGTTCCTTTATTTTTTTGTTGAAGCGACTTGAGTTGAGGAAAGTTACAGTTGTTCAACGATAAAGTGATGCCCTTTTACTTTGGTATATTTCTTGTTTAAATATTAATTCCTCACATGGTTGATAGGTTTTCTAAAGGATCACTGTTGCGTTTAGTGTAATCATTCATATTTTTTTTTTTTGAGACTTCAGGTATCTGACTGTTAGAGAGGTAAGTTTTGAATTCCATGATTGATTAGTGTAATAACCAGGTACTTGTAACACTTCATAACAAGAACTGGTGCCCACACCCAGGAACAAAACAAAATATCATTCTGGTTTATGGTTTATACTGGTGGTGTTAAGGATTTTTGGTAGGAGAGTGACCACATTGTTGTTTTGTATTATGAACTATTTAGTTGAGCAACTTAGAGAAAATGGCTCTGTTCAATGTTCGAGAATTTTTAACAGCTCCTTCCATTCAAGATTTGTCTGAATCCAGCCTTACTAAATCTCAATGACCTGCTTTAGCCTTAACCTGTAGCAGTGAAGTGTCCAGTAATATGATTAAGGGACAAGTGAAATGTATTGCAATCCAAGCATTGATGGACTCTGGTAGAGTAGATGAAGAACTAGGAGAGGCACAAGAATTATTGAGCGTAGCTGAGGCAGAGTTTATAAGTAGGCATGAGCAAATGACAGCTAATGTTGAGTCTGAGGTTATGAAGAAAGAGAAAAGGGATGCAGAAGCAGAGCTTAGATGCATAGCTGCAGAAGAAAACTTGATTAAGCTGAAAATGCAGGCAGAAAGAGAAAGAGGACAGAGAGAAAAGAGAAAGAAAAGAAAGAGATGAAGATAGGGCAGCAGAAGAAGAAAAAGAAAAAGCAAGGCATGACCAGGAGATGGAATTGTTAGAAGCTCGCACCAAGTTACCTATGACACAGTCTAACCGTACCCAAGGTAATCAAGAGCCTGTATTTGATGCAGTAAGAGTGCAGAAGTTAATTCCAAAATTTACAGAAGCTCCAGATGAGTTTTTTTATGACTATGAAAAAGTGGCTTCAAGTAAGGGATGACCAGAATATAAATGGTCAGTCTTGTTACAGAGTTTACTTATAGGAAAAGGAAGAAGTGCCTATTTAGCCTTATCAGCTGATCAGTGTAAAGATTACAAGTTACGCAAACACAATGTGCTACAAGTTTGCCAGATGACCCCAGAGTATTATAATGAAAGATTCTGATCTTTAAGAAAGAATGAGAAGATGACTTTCTTGGATTATGACTACAAAGTGAAGAGATTTTTCAAACGATGGTTGGAGGGTGCTAAAAGTAAATCTAAGGACGAACTTGAAGAACTGGTAGTTTTAGAGAAATTTCTTAGAGGAATTCCTGAACACATAAAGGCCTTTTTGAGAGTGAGAGAGAGGTTAAGAAACTTGACAAAGCTGTTACACTGAGTAAAGATTATAATATCATGAGTAGTAAATGCAGTAATAATGTCAAGTAACAGAACCAACAATGCACAGGTATTAGGAATAAGTTTAATGGAAATCCTTCTAACAGTGGTAATATCAGTACAATGCAAGGTAATACCCCTCAACAATCAAATAGTACATCCTCATCATCCAGTTTCTCAAGACAAATACAGAAGACTCATTTGGTCTACTTTAAATGTGGAAGAGCAGGACATTATATTTAGGAGTGTCATCAGACACAACAACAGGCCAAGCCAGTTGATCAAGTGGTCAACAGTAACCAGGTGAAAAAAATACAAAGAGCATTGTGGAGAAGACTGAGACTGTTGGGAAGACTGAGAATAAACAAGCTGAGTGTTTAGCAACCAGTGGAAATGTAACCTCAAGCAGTGAGTGGCTGAGCAGCTTGGAGGCTTTTAAGCCATATATCTATGAAGGTACACTGGCAACCCAAGGAGGGAGTGTGCAGGTACCAGTCAAGGTATTACGTGATACAGGGAGTAACCATAGTGTGGTAGTTTGTGGTGCTAACCCACAGTTGGAGAAGAATCTCACAGGAGATTCAGTTATTTTGAAGGGTATAGGAGGAAAAGAGGTAACTCCTATATGCTGCTTGCACCTGTTGTGTAAATTGGTAACAGGGAATGTTGATTTTGCTGTAAAGGACTCACTGGCTGTTGAAGGCGTATATGTTTTGTTGGGTAATCAAGCTGGTGGTGTACTCTCTGTTCCTTGCCATACAGTGACAGACAAACCATTGAGTATGAGGAGAACTATGCCTGCAAATGAAGAAACAGGAATTACCCACACAAGAAGGATCAAGCAAAGGATCCCTGAGCTTAGAAGAGCTGTTCCAGGAAAGGATGTTTCCCTTAGTGCTAACAACGAAGAGATTTCCCAAGAAGAAGAAGAACCTATTGTCCTTGAAGAAACTCAGAGTAGTCAGAGTGTTCCTGAAGATAGTAGTGAAACTACAGTACCTGAGTTAGCAGATATGAGAGCTCAGCCCTTGTAGTTGGTCAAGTGACTCGAGAGAAGATAATAGAACTGCAAAAGAAGGATACAATGTTATCTGATTTGTCCTTTAGAGTTTTTGATCAAGAAGAGATACAACAAACTTCTACCTGTTATTATTTAAAGGAAGGTTTGCCGATGAGGAAGCATAGGCCTGCAAATATACCAGGAAATGCTGAATGGGGGAAATATCATCAGATTTTGATTCCACATCCATTGAGGAAGCAAGCGGTAGCAGTAGCACACAAGTCTGGACATATGGGAATCAGGAAGACTGTTGAGAAGATTATGAAGTATTTTTTCTGGCCTGGACTTCACAAAGATGTTAGTAGGTTTGGTCAATAATGTCACACCTACCAAGTAGCTGGAAAAAACAGATGAAACCATTCAGAAAGCCCCCTATAACCCATAGGAGTTAGAGGAGAACCCTTTAGCAAGGTAGAACTGCTTCCGAAAATTAAGAAAAGAAATGAATATTTGTTAACTTAAATGTGTCCTCTGACAAGGTATCCTGAAGCAATTCCAGTTAGAAGTACAAGTGCCAAAGTAATCACTGAGAAGTTGGTGGAGTTTTTCTCCAAGTTTGGGATACCAGAAATTGTGCAAGTGATAGAGGAATGAACTTACCTCTAAATAGTTCCAGGGTGTGATGAACTTGTTAGGAGTGAAACAACAGTTATCAACTGCTTACCATCCAGAGTCAATGAGCCTTAGAAAGGTTCCACCAGACATTGAAAAGTATGTTATCAAAGTATTGTTATGAGTCAAGAAGAGAATGGGATGCAGGTTTACCCTTAATGTTGTTTGAAGTTAGGAATGCTCATCAAGAAAGCATGGGATGTTCACTTAATGAGATAATTTTTGATCGAGAAGTGAGAGGTCCATTGAAGATTCTTGCAGAAAATTTGGAAAAAATCAAGAGGAAATCCAAGGAGAATATGTGAGGAACTTGAGGAAAAGTTTAAGAGAAATTAGAAAATTCTCTTTAGAAAATCTGAAAGTAAGTCAAGAGAAAATGAAAAGAAGATATGATGCTAAAGCTAAACTAAGTTTTAATGTAGGTCAGCAAGTTCTAGTGTTCTTACCAGTGAAAAGATTTCCTCTTACCAACAAATTTCAAGGTCCTTATAACAGAGAAGTTAGGTGATCGAACCAACATGATTGAAACACCATGAAGAAGAAAACGACAGAGGAAAATGCATGTAAATCCTCTGAACCCTTACTTCCCTGAAACTAAAACTGAAACAGTTTCAGTACCACAGACAACTTCATCCACAGAGGACGAATTGGGACCTAAAAACAAGATGAACATTTCTTCCACATTGCAAAATTTGAAGGATATATTAAAACATCCGAGTGTTGAGTAAAGTGGTGAACTAAGTGAAGTGATTCGAAATTTCCCAGAAATTTTTGCAGATGTACTTATGTGTACTGATCTAACAAAGCATGAAATAAAGATAAGAGAAGATGAAAAAGCTTTTAAACAGAGAGCATACCGCCTATCACCTTTTCATAGAGATGTTCTGAAGAAAGAAGTTGAGTAGTTATTGCAGCACAAATTAGCAGAACCCAGTTCAAGTCATTACAGTTCTCCATGTGTGTTGGTGAAGAAACCAAATGGCTCATTTAGGGAGTGTACTGATTATAGAAAATGAATTCTATCAATGTGGCTGACAATTATCCCTTGCCTCTTATAGATCAGTTACTTGATAATATTGGGCAAGCCAAGTTTGTTTCCAAGATAGATTTGTTGAAAGGGTATTTTCAAATTCCCTTAGATGAGAATGCTAAATTGCTGTCAGCTTTCATTACTCCTTTTGGAATGTATCAGTACATTGTTTTATCATTTGGTATGATGAATGCACCTGCAGCATTCCAACGAGCAATGGATCAACTGTTAGGATCCATAAAAGGAGTGGGTGTATACCCTGATGACATAGTGATTTATTCACTTCAACTTTAATGTTGCATAATACTTTTTCATTTCTATCATTTTCTACAATGGGAAACATTCCAGTGTAACATATCTGCAGATTCATTAACTTACAACACAAGTTTAAACAGAATATAAAGCCTATAAGTGTGAAAAAGAAAAGTAGATAGCACGAAAACAGATACAATGAACATACCGCAAAAATGCTGATGTATGGGACTGACCTACTTATTACACTGTTTCTTGCAAAGACGTTGTTATTTACAGCCATTGTCATCTTAATAAGTGAACTGTTTGAATAACTGGACGTATGTAATGAAAAGAAACAGACGATGAAGTAAAATTACTAAGAAAAACACGTTAGTATATCAATGAAATTTTCTCTATAAATGCACAGAAGTCGATTCACATAATGTAAATGGGCTAAAATTTCCAACTGCAATCATTAATGTTTGCATTGAAAAAACTGGATCCATTTTTTCTCGACAATCCTTCACAACGTTCAGGATAAGGGAGGGGAAGTGGTAAGTAGGTGGCAGAGTGCATCATTCTCATTTTTCTGTAAATATGGTCGAGTGTTATTCGTGTCAGGCAGATTGCCTGTGTTAGCAGTATCTTGAATATCTGAGAAGCTCTCTTTTAAATTATTCAGATGTATCCTTTGATAAAATAACCAATGCAGAAACTTTGAATGGGAACCGAAGTGACGACGAGACATGCAGAAGGATGATATGTGTCTTTCTCGGGGCACATCACAGAGGTAGGCTGGGCTCATTCCGTGTCGTCACTTCCCCAGCCAAGTTGTTCATTTGTAGTCAAGAGCCGGTTCATATAGTTTGCTAATCTAATCGCTTTGTATTTTTGCCACCCGAGGCTTAAAATAGTTGATGTTTGGTCAAAATGTAGTCTGGTGATTCAGAAATAAGGTTTATGTAAAATTGTAACTCTCGGAAGCAGATGTCATGAATTTTACTGGTTTTGTGTAACTTTTCTTTTTTTGGAGTTGTGTGCTTTGCACCCGACTTCGTGGTCACTAGGGTTGTGCTTGAGCTTAGTGTATGTTAAAGTTAAATAGTCTAATTTTGTAATAAAATTGTGAAACCCTATCTGATCTTGACGGACATTCGCTTAAATGTTTATTGATATTGCCCTTCAGGCCTGACCATCCTAGTCCCATACCATCCGGGACTTAGAACCCTCCCAGTTGGAGGGAAAAATTCACGACAATGTTAGTCAGATATTCTCAAAACATATTTCAACGTAGCCTCCAAACATATTTGGTGATCTATTTCAATCTACTTGCACTAACAGATAAGGATGAATGTCTTTATATGTACAGTAATATATATTTACACCGGCAAACCCTTATACTCCATTCACAGGATGAGGCGCTTAATAACGAAAGTCAAATAAAGTGCAAATTCATTTGCAGCCAGAAAACGATTGCCTATTCATGATATGAAATGAACTTTTCTATATGAGCATTGCCATTAGCTACACCAACCCTTTAACTGTTTTTTTTTTTTTTTAGAAAATGTCTAATGCATTACGCAATGTAATTTAGTCAACTCGTTATGTAAGTCATGAAATTAATTATGTGGATGAATAATGTATTGAATTTGTACGTCGTAGGATAGTCTACATATTAACAGTAGTATATACATCTTGTTATAATTAACATTCCTTGACTAACACTTTTTACGGCTGCCTGATTCATGGAAATAGATTCTGATGAATAAGCAGTTGCAAATCATAAATGTCACTGAACAAGCAATTCACATGCGAAAAGAAAAGCATATTTCAGTGTGTGCATTTATTACGTAGAGTTAAACGCACCCTTTCCGCAAGACTAACCTCGTTCCTCTCTCATCTCAAGTCTGGTAAAAGCAACGATGAAACAATTGTATATAAAGCATATGCCTTTATTCGACGCCATTCGGCAGTGTATTTGTTTATTCATCTTTCCCGACCAATGCCGACAAACAAAAGTCATCAAGAATGGTGATCAGCTTCTCTGTCGTCCAACATCACCGAACAAAATCATATTTCTGAATTCCATATGCCTACATCATTCTCTCTTGTTTGGTTAGATCCCTGTTGAATGAATGGGTCCATTGAGCATAGCTGTTCAAGACTTGCGAACAACTGATCACTTCATCCAATCAAATGGTTGTTTTCAGATTTTTATCACGCCCAGTGGACGCTAAGGCCTCTTATACACGATACTTGGCCAGGTATGGTTTCGAATCAAGGTACCGAAGCTGTGCTCGGAAACTGTTCGTGTAGACAGAAACGCTGAACCACCTACACTTCCCGGCCCCGGGAAGCCACCAATGAGCTGGATATTTGCGTGCTCACCTGCGTGGGCCCCTGCCACTCCATTTGGGCTCCGTACACAACCGCGGTAATGGACGCTTTACCGGTGTCTGCAACATCAGCGATTGATATCAATGGACGGATCCCATCTAATATAGTTATGAAAAGTTCTGGGGTCATGCGAATGTATTGCTGCATGTCTTGTGTGTCCGCAGCATGAAATCACTAAATATTTGGCTACATGATCCACAAATTTTGCTCTGTAACCATTCTTTGACCCAAACACTCCTTTTTCTTCTCTTCTTCAAAACCAACCCTGGACTCACAATACACAAAAGTGCAGCCATCCGTCGTCTTTCGGTGTGCCCAGCCATGAATGTCGTGCTCAGGGGTGTCCCTTCCACTGACAGGATTTGGTTAGCAGGTTCCATGTAATCATGCTCTCTGCTCAACAGACTTGAGCACAATGCTTCGATACCATACCTCGACACTGATCCGAAGCGTTCGGCGAAACCATACTTGCCCACGTATCGTGTATAAGAGCCCGAACGCTCACTCGTGATTGGCTTTTCTTTTCACTCATCAAGCCCACCTACGACCTTTGCAATGATTACTTGGATGAAGTTGCTGGCACCGTCCCCATGGATCCTACAGACAGTGACGAGCGCAAATGAGCTGCTTTGTCTTGCTTTCCTCGATGTCACGCACCCAAGGCCGCTGCTTAATTTCACTGGTATATATACAAGTGTGATGTGGCAAACAGTCAACTGGTCACTAAAAATCAATGCAAATAAATTATCAGCTGATAAAGACAAAAATAAGAATAGAAAATGAACGATAAAAAGCAAACTTCAGTTTAAGTTTAACTATGGTAACTAACTACCAAAATACATCAAAATAGAGTTTACGATTACGTAATGTAAGCTGCGTAGTCTTCAAAAATATAACCTTAAACGATTTTTATTTTCTTTCATTTCCCAAATGAAAAACTGTTCTCAAATGGCCAGACACAACATGACGATCAAAACATAAAGAGTGGCTTAAACTGTATAAATGCGAACTTTTCCACAGGAGCTGCTGCCATTGCTAAAACATTTGATATTCTGGGGAATAAAACTGGCATTGACCATATTATATTTCCTGTTCTTGGTGTCGATCATATTATTCCCGTTCTACGTTCTTCTGATTTCTGGCCTTAAAACAAATTCTTGAAGTCGTATACATTCCAAAGAACATATGAATATAACTTTGTTACAAGAAATTGGTGACAATAATTTACATTTTTGTGTCCTGTAGATTGTTTGGAAAGCCATGTTAGGGATACTTGACAAATTTACAGAAAAAAAAACACTTAAATGTTCCATTTTTTAAACTGTCAAAATGACACTGTTATGTATTCTAACTTCATTAGTAGAAACGTACAATGACAGCACATTTTAAATTTGGGCAAGTCCCAGACTTAGAGAGAGAGAGAGAGAGAGAGAGAGAGAGAGAGAGAGAGAGAGAGAGAGAGAGAGAGAGAGAGAGAGAGAGAGAGAGAGAGGTAACACTGTCCCATGACATAATCTCGTATTTATTATGTAGAACTGAGAAAATAAAAGAAACTGGTACTTTCATAGTTGTAAAAAAAGTGACAGCTGAAAAAATAATGAAATATAAATAAACAAAAATCTCGGCGGAGCACGTTATATGCATACAGAAATACATACTTGTATACGTATGTATGTATATATATATATATATATATATATATATATATATATATATATATATATATATATATATATATATATATATATATATATATATATATATATATATATCATGAAATAATTTCTCCAATAATGGCACGTCTCCAAAAATCTTGACTGACGTTCAGTTGACCATTATTTGCTTTGCACTGAAGAAGAAAGACTTGATATCGATCTCAGTTGTGAAATTTTAGTAAAGAATAACAAAGAAAACGTTAAAGAAACATAGTCAATGGAAAGGTAAGGGTAGGGTGGGGGAGCCCAGTGTCCTAGAACAGCTCAGATCGAGTTTAAATAGCGTTCAACTTTCTTTATATACTGTAATTTGCACCATATGCCGATTTTAGCCAAATCTTTTAGGGGAATCAGCAACTGCAGTCTATAGTCAGATGAGATGGTCTGTTAATGCATATAGAAGAGCATCGTCTGCATAACCAACACGAAAGTTTTTCTAGGCCAAACCACATACAATGAAAAGTATTAAACTGAGAACACTACATCAAAAACACTTTGCAGTTTCTATAAATCAATAATATATTAAACAATGGTTTGAAAACCAGGACGTTATGATTAACATGATCAAAGGCAAAACTTAAGGTCAGGCCTACAAATTGCATGGCCGGAATTCAGGTATTTCTGTGCAACAATGGAAAATTAAAGAATAAAATGAAGGCACCTGGGCCACTACGAAAGATAACCTGCAGACTAGGAGAGACATGACCATAATTAGCATTGGTTCATATATTTTCCTAACAAACATTCAGAAACTTTAAATAATATTGGTTATATATTTATGTTACAGATAATGAGTCTGCATTAGGAAAGAGATAAAATCCAAATCCAAATTTCATCTACAAAGTATAAGCTTCAAGGTGAAATACATGTATACAGTATATATATGTATATATATATATATATATATATATATATATATATATATATATATATATATATATATATATATATATGTATATGTATGTATGTATGTATGTATGTATGTATGTATATATATATATATGGCTACGTGCGACAAACGCACTACACGGTCAACATGGCAGAGGTGGGTGGATATCGTCTCCAAATGCAAAACACCTGAGTTCGACGGGTGAGTTGATGGGAGGTGATATTCACTTATACCTCTCTTGTGGCCGACTGCGTTAGTGCGTCCCTGTAGTCCTGATTCCTCGTCCGTCGCTGGTTCGACCCCACGGGACGGTGGACTTATTATCAACTAAAAAATTCCCCTTCGGTAACATATATGAAAATATATTATTTCCGAGGTAGAGCGAATTGGATATTAAAGGACGTTTGTAGCTTTCTGATTGTATATGAATCACGGTGATGTGATAAATAGTCATATATATATATATATATATATATATATATATATATATATATATATATATATATATATATATATATATATATATATATATATATATATATTACCTTGAAGCTTATACTTTGATGAAATCTGATTTGGATTTTACCTCCTTCCTAATTCAGGCCCATTATCTGTAACATCATTATATAACATCTATATTATTTAAAGTTTCTGTGTTTCTTAGGAAAATATCTGAACCAATGCTAATTATGGTCATGTTTCTCCTAGCCTGCAGCTTATCTTTCGTAGTGTCCTAGGTGCTTTAATTTTCTTCTTCAATTTCCATTGTTGCATACAAATACCTAAATTCTGCCCATGAAATTTGTAGGTCTGACCTTAAGTTTTGCCTTTGATCATGCTAATCATAACGTCCTGGTTTTCAAACCATTGCTTAATATGTTAAGGTTTTCCCATAGTTGGGCCAGTAAAGCTCTGTTCCTGCAACCAGAAAACACGAGCTGAACCCTTGCTTGAGAGGTGAAGTTTAATTCTGATTTTAATTGTTAGTTACAGCATTCACACACATACACAGACACACACACACACACACACACACACACATATATATATATATATATATATATATATATATATATATATATATATATATATATATATATATATATATATATATATATATATTGTAACGTGCAATTGTCATTTATGTGAAAAATCCATGTCTTAAAACTAACTCAAAATTCAAACAAAATATAAAATATGGAGAGTCAAAAGACGACCACCCAGATCACAGCACATGGAAGCAGTAAAAACACCAATGGACACTAACGCTAGCT
>NC_089784.1:41966644-41969144 GCF_040412425.1 Macrobrachium rosenbergii
CAAGTCACCTTTGCCACATGTATATGTATTATTTGTAGCTACAACCACCTACTAGTAAACTTGTGAAAACAATTTTTCATATACAGTACACAGTGCGTTTGTGTGTGCGTGTCATGTGTTAAAAAATAACGTCCCACTTAGAAATACATGAAGAAGCACTTCCCTTCCGAAGTAGGATTCGAACCCAGGCACGACAGAAAGCTTAAGATTACCAGTTCGCTCATTGCTGCCAGGAAGGATATAAGATTATTATTGCTGATAAGTATAACAATTTTCGAGTCCAAATACATCTCGCTACACTCTGTTCAACATATCTGACAACGAAAAATGACCATAGCAACATTATGAGATGTACTCGCCCGCTGGCAAAGGATCAGAAAAAAAAATTCTGGGGAAAGAACACGAGAGACAAACAAGTGAATGCTTTGACGGAGAGACCAGAGAAAATAACAAATGACTGCAAACAGAGAACAAACGAATGGACAGACAGGAAGTGAGAGAGAAACGACGGTTATCCCATTGTCTTAAAGCATCGTGATATTGGACTATGTTTCGATTTTTTTTATTAATTATTGATTAACACTCTTTTTCATACAAAATTTTTACATTGAAATCACATCCTGGTCGTTGATAAGATAGGGATTGTCGAAAAGTTTATAAGACTTTCAGTTAAGCTCAGTTTTTCCATCATTACTATCCGACCTCGCCCTCTCACTATACATGTTAGTGCCGACAAAAATGATCGAGTCTCAAAGTTATAGTCCCTCAGCCGACTATAATTATAAAATAACACCGATACTTGAGTTACATGTAGTACATAGTTTTGCAGCGGTAAGTCAGCAACAATTCTCTCTCTCTCTCTCTCTCTCTCTCTCTCTCTCTCTCTCTCTCTCTCTCTCTCTCGTCACTTTATAGTGTTACTTGTATTTTACGTAGGTTTATGCTGATTTGACCTCACACCAGCCTTGCCCGTTCAAAATATCTATCAATATCAAGAAAATAATTGACCGACAAAGGAAATCAGAGCCCGACGGTGATGATATGGTTCTCTGAGATTGTTGTCAATAAACTGAATGAGAGGAGAGGTAGAAACGTATTATAAAAACCGTTAGAAATGATGATCATTACTGGGGAAACTAAAATCTCGAGGCTATGCGTTAATAATGCTTGGCTTGATTAGGCTTACCAGTCGTAGCCTTTCTTATCTCATACAGGATAATTACATTGATAATACATCCTTTTTCGTTTTAAACAAATCTCTCTGTGACATTTTATGCATCGATAAACACATGGTTTCCTTAAAATACATCCCGGATTTGTTAATAGCAAGTTCTCTAATGTTTTCCCCCAAGAATTTTAAAAAGCCAATGATGCATTACCCTCCCTGCCCAATGCACTATACGACTAACCCACTTTATTCTTATGACGTAATTTCTATTGCCTTTCATAAAACTAGCAATATAAGGAAGCTTATTACTGAGATCGGTATGAAAGACTCTCAAGGACAAGAATGTGACATTCCGGCAAGAGAGGAATTCTGTGACTTCTAAACAGAGTTCAACGTGTCTTCTTTTTTCAGCCACGCCATAATGACTTTTATCACTTATAGAGAAAAATTAATTAAGAAAAAACGTAAGCGAAACCTGTATCTTAGACAGTGGTTGCAGGAACGGTGCGTATACTTCTCAGATATAGTAACAAACCTATGCAAAGACTCAGTCTGTACTAGTGGTTCCGGTTTCATAAGTTGCCTGTTGTATTAAATAAAGGCTTCTAATAATCACTATAAAAACATTGTGCAATCAAGTCTATGGCATATTTACAAGAGTTTCATACATTTTACAGGGCGCTTGTGTAATATAATCTGTCACAGTGGGATAAAAGCGGTACAGTTCAGTTTCAGCTGAAGCCCTGAATCGAAACAACAAGTTACAGTCCCATTTCCAGCGGCGCGTCTCCTTCTCTGGTTGATCATGTACGTTCACCAGCATTTCTTCATGGTACTTAGTTTTCCTGTCACTGAAGGTAAGGTTTATCTATAGTAACTCAAACGGACAAAATTTATTACGGTTATTATTTTGCAACATATATCTTATACATAAATGAGTACTTTGAGAGGAATTCACAGTCTATCTTCATTCGAATACGATGGAATTAAGCCAAATAGTGACCGACATTATCAGCAGTGATGTTATAACGAGGCGGCGAGTAAGAGGCAGGTTCAAGGTATTATCCTTTATTGACACAAAATCTCTGACAGGTCAAGAACTCTTGCTAGCGTAAAAGTAGCTTTTGACGTTAGGGAAAAACAGAGGGAAGTCTATATACAGTCAGATGTGTTTTCTCACCCTGAAGAATGGTTAACAATTCTACATATAATTTAGGAAGAGATTTCAAATACATATGGTTGGAAAGCTTGCAATGCCTTACATACATTAGTAATTACAGTTCTGACAAGGACATAAAGTATCTTCTGAAAAATGCGTAAAAGATCGTTTGA
>NC_089784.1:41974144-42026644 GCF_040412425.1 Macrobrachium rosenbergii
AGACACCACGAAGAGGTTTAATTAAGGATAAAGTTTAACTTTTAGCATTAAAAAATTAAAATGACTGTCCGGTTTCCTCATCAACCAGGTTTAGTTGTTGCTTTAAGGGAAGGTTTTCGTTCATGGTGGCAACGTATTAATACTGCGATCACTCTAGCAACCTTGACAAGACTTCCCGCCGCGTCCAGGGATATAATCATGTCATCGGAGGGGTAACCTTCAGACCTTGCAGGAAGTTTGAAGGTTTGTTAGTGACACATGAATTTATATCCAGCGATATTATGGTATCCTTGGACACGAAAACTCTCTTCATGAACCTGGCTAAAACCATTGGATACTTTCCAGATGCAGTATAAAAGGAAGGCGCGATGCTGAAACTGTATCCCAAAAGACGCCTTCCATACGTTGTTAGTATAACCGACTGAGGCCACTGATACACGCAATGCAACAAAATTTGGTGGGTGTGCTCTTCGCTAAGTTGTAGAAGGAAACTTCAAAGGACAATCCAGACACTCGTAAACAATCGCTACTCAAACAAGGAAATCACGAGGCAGGACAGACTGACCACGAGTTAATAGAATGAAGAAGACCAACTGAAAGAGAGTAGACGATCAAACTATTTTACACGGGAATAACACAACATTAATACTAGACGATCGAAACTGCCCGTAAAGAAATCATTTAAAAACCATCTGTGCTTCATCTACACATGGAAAAATTGCCCTTATTACACACTGATGAATCATAAACTACTAGGATCATTGCAAATCTGACTTCCGCCTCAAACATAATCCATCCAGTTCGTACTCCAGATATATAATCCTGTCTTGGTTTTAAATACCAAACAGTAGGATGTGCTCTTTTTGACATCAGTATGACGACCACCAGCCACTTAGAGGTAGAGTATATTATAAACATAATAGATCAGCGTACGTAAGAACCATCGATCATCCTACTTTGTCACAGTCAGTAGAAATTCAGGATGCTGCACAAATGGCACAGAATACGTTCGTTGGGGTCTTTTATATATCCAACAACTTCATCCTTCAATGAAAAGTAGGGTAAAAATATTCTTACATCCATCTTTAACCTATAGGAATTACTCCCCTAATGCTACCTGTGAAGATCAGCACAATCAGGAAGAAGTACCACCAAGAAATACAATTCAAGTGTCACATTTAGATCTACAAAGTGAGGCAACAGAACAGCAGAACATATTGTGAATAAAAGCTTGTCTCCTGTCAAACAGAAGGGAAAGATAAGAAATACACCCTTTTAGGAGACAATATTAAATGCAGCTTACAATACAACGAAGGAATTAGTAATGCCTCTTGAAGAGTGAAATGGCATAGTAGCAGATATGATAACTCATAACATGATAAAAATAAACATGTGAGCAATGAAAGCAAGTCTAATCTGCTTTTGATTAAGAAAACATAACAAGAACATACAATGGGTCAGACAGTTACATCAACAAAACACAGCCTCTCCTGAAACCAAGACAAGCAACCTCATACAGGCCTTTATCTCTCATAAGTTTTAAAAAGGAAATGATTGAGAGACTGATACTAAACAGGCTCTTCTGCACAAAAAATAACCCATACATCATTGCCTCGATGTCTTAAGGGAGGATGTGTGCTTACACAAAAGTATACTGTGGATGTCCTAGCAATCATAGATAGCAAATGTGTAACTAATATTTTTGGACCTCGAAAAGGCGTATGAATTAGCCAGTGCTCCTGCTATAGTGCTTTACTTATTCCAAAAAAGGTGAAGAGGTCACTGCAGAACATTGAACAGGCTCTTGGTTTTGACCGTACTTTCATCATTTCTTTATTCCTTAGGTATGGGTGGTTATCAATCCATTATTTGGACTCTCCCATTGGCATGAAGTTATTTCGCCTTCTGTTATGTTAACGGGCTTTGCTTTAGTTTTTTTTTATTTGTGTTTAGTTTGTGTTAATGCTCTCTGTATTTTATGTGGAGAAATAATGGCGTGTGTTAATATCATGTATATATCACTCCCATATATAAATATTCTGACTCCATCAGGAAAATTTAGGATACTTAACTTACTACTAATACATTAATGAGGAGAGGATGACTGCTGTTTCCGGTTGAGTGTTTTCTTTGGTCCCTACTAAAAGTGACCTCTTCACTCTTTAGCAGGGACGAAAGAAAACACTCAAAACGGAGAAAGCAGAGCCCATTGACATAACTAAAGACGAAATAACACCATATCAATGGGAGGGCCCAAATAATGGGTTGATGAATACCCACCCATACCTAAGGAATACAGAAATGATGAAGGTAGGGCCATAATGAAGAGTCTATTCAATGTTCTACAGAAAATGACAATAATTCTCACTAGAGACATGTTTATCACTTAATAAGAAATTTTTATGTTCAGACAATTAGGCCTGAGATGCGATGCCACCATACTGACTGGAGAAGAACCTTGGCAAGGATTAGCGAGGTATGTACCAATGTGGCCAAGACCGTGCATTCTCACAACTGAAAAGAGGTTGACAACTTTTACTCACCAAATGGACCAAAGGAATTTGACTATCATTTCAAAACAAGTAAGAATGGTAGATACTGTACACTGAAAAACATATCTTTAGGAAGACTTGAAGCCTCCATAAACCTATGCTGAAAATGTCCTTGCAATCCTAGGAAACGTCAGTACACGGGAAACAGATACTGAAGCAAAGACAGATACTCCCCAGAAGTTACACAGAACCAACACCACGGGATCAGTTCTCGTCAAGATTAAATTTCATCATCATTTAAAGGAAGTTTGAGGCTGTCTCATAAGACCTCCTGCACACTTTAAACAGAATTTATATCCATTGCAAAATTTAGTTAAGATTCTCAAAATAAACAAAGATAAGACAATATGCACAGACTTCAAAAGAACCACGCAGACATTTAACCTAAAGAAAACGTAAATTAATATACATTTAGGCTAACAGCTCCTAGTACCAAAACAGGGACGGGTAAGTTCAGCTGAACTGTCTCCATCACAATGAAATTCAAGGAAAGGAAGAAGCAAGCGTGCCTGTCAAGAGTGCTCTGCAGTGAAATGTGGTAAGCATCACTTCATCTACCAGCAACACGTGGAAAGTTCGGCAAACAGGCAAGTTTTGTAGGGCCGAGACGGCCAAATGGTATATAAAACGCAATCTCCCGTGGCACATCATCTCCAAAGAAACAACGAGGAAATGGGCAGTTACTATCCATAGATTAAGATTTGGATCCATGTACAACTGGCAGTTAATAGGAAACAGTCCCAAACCTTGTAAAAATTGTGAGAAGTCAGAAACTACTCATTTAAGACAGCTATACAAACAACCTTCTCAAGCCGAATGCACTATCAAAACATATTCAAGAAAAGCCTTCAGATCTTTGCTGACTTCATATGTTCGTTCCCGGCGCGACGGTCAAGACAGTTTTTGATCGCATATTCAGATACCTTCAGTTTGTCATCAATATCCAACATTATATATCATTGGGAAAGCTAATGCTTTGCACTTTTTCATATATTTCAGACATACTTTAGAAGCACATGTTAAACATGAGAACGTGACAAAATCTATGCAAGTTTAAAAAAAAAAAAAAAAAAAAAAATATATATATATATATATATATATATATATATATATATATATATATATATATATATATATATATATATATATATGTGTGTATAATTTTGTTTGAAGCTTTTATATATATATATATATATATATATATATATATATATATATATATATATATATATATATATATATATATATATATATATATATAAAAGTTTCAAACAGAAAAATTATACAACATACGTCTCAAGTACTTCCTACTGTCACCTTGCACTTGATAGTCTTCCCAGCACAAAACTAAAGCTAATACTATGGTTGTGTCTTTCGGTTTTTTTTTTTATCAGCAGTCTCAATCATGGTTTTTCGGCAGATAAGGATTAAGCATCATATTTACGTTTATGTTTAATTTATCTTCATTTATTAATTTCTTGTTCATTTTTTTTCAGATTGGGAGCACTCCAAAATAGCTTATGAACATTATTCCATTATTCTTGCGGCCCTTTCCTAGCATCCTCTGGGACTATTTGACTTTATATTTTTTCTCTCTTTTCACTCATTTGCTAGTGAATGCTAACCATTTCTTCTATCGCTCTATCTACCATTAAAGCTTTATCTTTTAAAATTAATTCCGGATTTCTTCCTTCACTGAAACCCTTTTTTCCTTCCATTTTCCGTCTTCTGTGACTTCAAGAACGAAGCTGTCTGACTATTGTTCTCACCAGCACTTAAAGCTAGTGTCTGAAATTTGAGGGATATTTGCCTTGGACTTTTGCTTTTTCTGTTTACCAGTTTTTTTCCCTCATTTTCTTCCTTGCTTCCTCGAACTGCACCAGGACTTACGTAGAAAAGTTTTGTTTTTAACCTGATGTGTGCCGGATGGTTTAAAGGGTTCAAGTGTTGCCTTTCAAATATTCATTTTCACCAATCGCCATCATCCTCTTTTTCACAGGGCTTAACTTCACTTGTAAGCTATACCCGTGCTGTTATAAACCCATCTTGATTATAATCAACAGGAAAAACTTCATTCTTATGCGAAAAATACCCGAAATTTCGTTATTAAAAAAGTACTCATTAAATGCAGATTTTCAGATCAACTAAATTTGCGTATCTTTCATATGAACCTGCCAAAAACTGAGAAGAAAATCATCAGAGACAGAAAATGTTAATAAAATCTTGAAGGCCTTCAGCTACATGGGCTGCCATCTTTCATTCTGTAGCTTCTTTGTGGTCTGACTCTTGGAAATACCAAATGTGTTATTATTATTATTATTATTATTATTATTATTATTATTATTATTATTATTATTATTATTATTTAGTAGTAGTAGTAGTAGTAGTAGTAGTAGTAGTAGTAGTAGTAGTAGTAGTAGTAGTAGTGGTAAAGTTATGAATAACTATTCAGATTTGTCCTTAGTGTATTCTTGACTACTTTATATGCAAATGGCAAATGTATATGCCCATGAGCATAAATCAAATATATTATTATTATTTTGATCTAACACAGTCTATCTAGACTGGTGGTTTACAGGGTGGGTTTCTGGGTTGTATCTTGCATACCTTGGAGTCTATCGCTTTTTTTTTTTTTTTTTTTACTGCATGTGCTGTTTCTAGTACCATGCTGTTTACTTAAGTCCTGGGGCTACTTCGGCTTCCAGTTTCCCAAGGTTTGTTTCTCTTCAGGTCTTTTAGCACAGCTTACTATCTACTATTTTTTTTATAGACTCCAGTGGAGGTTTTATGCCACTGCACCATGTCTATTAATGAGGGTTCTGTGCTAGCGCTGTATATTCACTTGTAATGTGGTTTATGGCCTCTTTTTTACACTGCATTTCCTATACTTTGTCTACTACCTTATCTCGGGTTGTTAATATCATTCAACCTGCTGCAAAAGTCTTGCAGAAACGTTCAATGTTGCCACCTAAAGATTTACCTCTTACTAGTCGCGTAATTCAATGCAAGCATAATTCGTCAGTGTCTTCCAGAATCCCCACCCCCAGCCCACTCAATACCGCCAATCAACAACAGCCTAAACGGTTCAGCTGACGCGCGTAACAAGTGATCGATTTCAATCACTACACTCTGAATCTGCGCACATCTTTCCTTTTCTGTATGCATCAGACACCCACTCTGGAAGAATACTAATCAGTCAGCCGCAATATGCACCTGTATACTGAATGAGTTGTTGAACTATTATCACAAACTTTTCTTATATTCCTGTCGAAGTTTTTGACAGAGTAAACCGTCTGTAACAACTCATGGAGCTTTATAAAAACGGATACGTCTCAGTATCAAAATGACATATTATGTTGCTGATTTTCTACAAAATAATTGGGTCAAATGGATGTAACGTGTTACCCTACTACCCCCAGTCGGATGTGCTATCAATGAAAACAATAAGCAACCTCTGCTGCGCCGATGATATTGTTCTGGTATTCCGTCAGTACAGTCTCCAGCGACCAAACGGCACCTGCCGTAGATACGGTAACGAATTCAACATAATCTAAAAGTAATCCCAAGATCCACTTCGTATCATTGCTCCTTTGACTGTTTGGAGACTTTGAAGAGCCACAAGTATTCATCGGGAATCACATTCTGGAACATGTTCCCGTACATGAACTGTCGTTTCTGGGCTCGTTAGCACGGGCGGACCAAGAGATATAGCTGACATAATTATCCTTTGCGCGTTTGGCAACGAGATTCCAAGGAGATATGCCTTCTGTCACCGAGAAACCAAAAACCTGCTGTTTCGCTCTTATTGCTGGAGACATCTTGCTTGCTATTGTTTATAATGATTCTTAGGCGTCTAACTAAAAACATCTCTCTCCCATTCTGTTTCAGACATGTTCATAATTACCAATATTAATAGTATGAAGATCATTATCATTAGACTAGGTAATAGTAGCAATCAATTAATCAAAAACGTCCTGAACATTGAAGCCACAAATTCATGGTAACTCTGAAGAAGATGGGAAACAGAGACGGAGGTATCTTAACGAAAAGGCTTTGTGGACCATTGAAAGTCCGCGGAACCGGACGCAACCCCCTGCTATATATGTATTCATGACTGGCTTTTTCTTTACTGCTACTCATTTGTTTTTTCCTCGTGTTATGCTGTTCTTGTCCCTTGAGTTTATTATCACTATCATATTTACTGATATCATTATTAATTACTTTCTCGTAAGTAGCATGTAGTTATCTTGTTTCCCTTGCGCGGGTTGCTATCACTGTCCAACTCTGACATAGTGTGAAAGTCATTCAGTAACATCTGTTAACACCAACGCTACCATTATAAGTATACCCCCTTGCATTATTACTTTATCATGTTTAAAACTCTTACTGTTAGTCACGTTTAAAGCGTTACTGTTCATTTTTGTTTCTTTTGCGCTACTTTACGATCTGTAACTACCATTACTATTATTACTGCTAATATAACTAAAACCTTTTAAAACAGAACACATGACCCTGATATCAAACAGGTTTTTTGTTTAAAGATTCCATCCTCGGTCATTCTATAATATTAAAATGGAAAACCAATATGATTCATCACTGACCGAGTTGAAAAAATTCTGCATCATGGAGTGATGACATAAAATTATAAGAACTTGAAACATTTTAACTTTGTTTCGGTTGTTACTGTACCTACATTCAGTAGTTTTATGAGGGTATGAGACTAAATGAAGACCATTATTATTATTATTATTATTATTATTATTATTATTATTATTATTATTATTATTACATAAGCCTGATACACATCCTTATGTAAAATATCTCGCCTTTCACATTAAATAATGAACTGTCATTACAGGGATGAGTTTCCGTTGGAAACAGCCTCCGTCCTAACAGCCGATTATGAGATTCTCTCAGGTCCCGTTTAATACCACCACTAGAGTGCTTATTCAGCTCTGCCCACACCAACCCTATCGGCAGTTGAACATTGCTTTTGTGGTTACGGCACTCACAAAGCCGAATGGATTTCCCATGAAGGACCCCTACCATTATTTCAGATGATGATGTCGCGTTTCTTCCATGCCTTCTACTAGTGCATCGCATCGATGTTCATTCTGAGACTACTGTATAGTGTCCATGGCGTATCGGCGAATATTCAACGTTCACAAGAGCAAAATAATCATTGTACATTATTTCAGATACAGAATGCAGACAACAATAAAGACAGACGCCAACCCTTTTATCTTCCATGATCTTCCTTGCAACAGTAAATACAAAGTAACTACGGGATTACTTTCCTCATCCAGCATCCTGCCGTCCTTAAATGAGAGAATTTCGGTCCCAGTGGAAAGGTCTTCAGATGATGCAATAGGGAACGCTCCCCATACACCCTATCCCAGCAAGCCAGTACTCGATGACTCGAAGTTGTGAACCTGGTATACCCCCAACCACAGATGTAGAATTACAGAGGGAGAGATTGGACGGAGTATGACAGCCAACCAGTCTGTGACATGCACTGCCTGGCGCCATCGCTGGGTTGATCCTTATGTGGCCAATGACGCAACTCAAGCAATCTAATGGGAAACCCTGTACTCTTTAAAGTATGTTTTCTCGGCTGTCCTTCAAGTCTGTCAAATGATTTATGCACCATTTACTAAACACAATATGTCCTGTATGCAGAAATAAAAATATTTAATTTTGCTGGTATATTTTTTCTACAGTTAAGCAATAAACTTTTGGAGATATGGCGACGTTACAGCATTACGATCATGCTGCACTGACAGCCAATTTTCTCAGCAGTCTTTAAAGATTGGTAAATGATCTTTGCAGCATTTACCAAGGACAATGTGTACTACATGTAGAAATAAAAATATTAATTCTGTTTGTTGTAGTTTTTATACACTTGAGCAATAAAGTTGACCAATTTGTCGACGTTATGTGCCTTACTTTCACCATAAATTTACAATTTTAGGCTACTCTCTAGAGGCAGTAAAATTTGACGACAGTATGCTAAAATAATTGACATCTCCAACGCTGTCATCCCACATAAGCTTTATCCATAGGCATAATCACATTATCAATAGTCTAGGTTTAATAACCTGATACCTAACAGCCAGTACTCAATAGTCTGTACAATCATTTCATAGGATTTAAAATTTACTGTACTTGCTACTGTTAATAGGGAGACCATAAATATTGTAGTTTGCAGGGCTGTATAAATCTTGATGTATATGCCGGCTTGCCCATTCTGGTTACTTCTAATTAAACTAAATCTACTTTGGTAGCCACATTGTTGCCTCTTAACATATTCTGGACTTTAAAGTCTGTTGCAGAAGCTTAAGCCCATGCATACCAGGAGGTTTGAAAATGTAATCTGGCATGTAATTCTGCACATGCTCATTTTTATTCCTATCACAACATTCAGACATAGAAAAATATCATTGTTAACATGGCTGTCAGGGCTCTTAAAGTTTGTGACCCACAATATTTCGATAATGAAATTGCCCATATTCGAAGTACTTTTTAGTAAGTTGAGTTACCCTTTGTCTAAGGCTAAGAAAAAGTTTTACAACCCTTCACTCAAGCAGATTGATCACAGCAAGAGATTCATAACGCTTCCATATCATGAAAAATTAAAATCAACAGCCTAATTAATCAAGAGTACAGGTAATGTTAAAGTAGCTTTCACATATGAAAACTCAATCAAATCCAAATTCCATAAGAAAAATAGCCACAGAATTGATAGTAATAGTAACAACAAGAGAGACATAGGAGTATATTCTATATAAAATGCAAGCTCTCCAATTTATTTTATTTTGCAAGAACATAAAAAAGCGGTTAGGGACTTCGCTCAAAACAGCGCTATTGCTAAACATTGTTCGGAGAATAATCACGTCTTGGATTGGGAGGGCGCTAGAACCACATATAGAAGTAGTCAAGTAGGCCATAGAAGAGTAGTGGAGGGGGCTTTGATAATTTAATATTTGCAAAACATTAGATGGTAATAAAGCCTTTAAGCAGGAGGACAGACATACAGACAGGCTAGTCTGTCATTCCATAAATTTAAATTTCAAGCAGTTTCTCGGGTCCCTCATACTGTCTCCCTCATCTCTCCCCGCACAGGTTGTCGAAGTGGCAGTTGTCGCAGAAACAACAGGAGGCACCGATGCTGAAAGTCGTTCACCACCCACGAATCACCTAGTTAAGACCGCAGCGGTTGACCCACTGATACGGGGAAACAGCCACTATATAACTGCTATATTCACGCCGAAAGATTATTCGATGTTTTCCTGGACTCACAAAAATTCTATTCAATTTGTCTTTTTAAGATATACAAGTATTTTTATTCAGTTGGCTGAAGAGGACAGTTGTGCAAACGGTCGAAAGCTCCCCTGCTTTATCCTTTTTTTGTATTTTGGAAAAATAGTCTATCATTTACATTATTGTGGCTTTTTACTCATTATTTCCAATCACAATAAGTGATGCACCACAATTATTATTATTATTATTATTATTATTATTATTATTATTATTATTATTATTATTATTAGCGATGTTTGAGATTAACTTATTATTAATTTTGCATTGTCTATTATGCTTGACCTGATATTAAGGATACTGGATATTAGATATTATATTATTATTATTATTATTATTATTATTATTATATTATATTATATATATAATAATAATAATAATAATAATATTAATTAATAATATTATTATTATTATTATTATTATTCTTCTTCTTAATTATTAACGCGGCACTTTCTTCTTCTTAATCCGGGAACGCGGCCTTCGGCCATCCTCCGTTAGGAGATGAGAAGGCTTTTTGCAGGCCTAGTTATCCGTGAGTTGTGGCTTGCTAGGCAGCGCACCTTGTTCAATATCCTTATTGAGACGAGGTGTTCGATGCAGCATTACAGCTCCATCCTCTTTATAGTAGGCGAGTTTAGTACCTCTACGTCTTCTGTTCTGTAAAAAATGAGCATGGTGCTCTTGATGCTTCTCCGATAATAGTCTCCCTCACCGCTGTAAGCTCTATATCATGGCTTTTGGCCGCGGAAGTGTATGGCCTGCTCCGCCTGCCATTAACGCAGCTCGCACTGCATTAAGGCTATAACCCCACAGGTGTCAGGTTGCAGTTGCTCACTGCGCTGTAACTGTAAGTTCCCTTGGGAGCTCTACTATTACTGCTACTGCTGCTGCTGCCGAGGAGACAACAACAGAGCGGCCGCTGACACTGCTACTTTGTTCGTCCTCATCTCCTCCAGTTCTCCAGTCTCCATTTTCACCAATCGGCGACATTTGGTATTCGTGATATTGAGGTTTTCTGGCAACGCCAACATGACACAGGATTTATACGCCTGTCGTCAGGCACTGCTCTTCTTTCCTTCTCTACAATTCCTCGCTCAGTGATGTTATTAGAATGGTGGATAAAACCCTTATTCTCAGTTCAACACGAGGCAGTCTCGACCCTATTGGAATAGTTACTTCTTTCAAAGGGGTGACTATTATTTTTTCCGGTATTTAGTTAGGAAGTACCAGTTATTCATCTGATGATGGTAGCAGGAATAAAACTACTGCTCCAAGTTTTATATATATATATATATATATATATATATATATATATATATATATATATATATATATATATATATATATATATATATATATATATATATATATAAAATTTTCTAAAAAAATTTTCTAAAAACTAAATAAAAAGCTGTGGAATGGACAGACGACTCAGTTAGATTTCCCAGTTGAATAACATTTTCCAAATACTTATGAAAGGATCTACGTAATTCTAAGCAATCCTTCACACGTGCTGTGGCTCTAATCTTCTAATTCAGAATACCAGGACCATTAGTTCTCTCTTACCCATCTCTTGTGAGCGTCCCTCGCTGAGGGAAAGCCCAACGTTTCTTTTCTTGGTGTTCATGAAGATATTTGCATTGTATCTCGATGAATTTGTGTCTTCTATTAAAAAGTGTTTTCTGAATAAGGGCCACAACAAGGTCACGACGTTCTCGTTTATGTGCAATCAATAAAAACAGATTTTTCTAAACTTTTTCCTGGATAATCGAGAGAAAAAAAAGATTCTGAACGAAAAGAATCATGTGAACTGCTACAGTTGTAACGTTCTCGATGTCTTGTCATTCAGTGAATAATAACGCAAAACAGATGGCAATATTTTACATAACAGCTTCGTGTTTCTTACCGTTCATAATGATGCTTTACCTTCGGGTACTGTTCTCTGTTCGTGAAAATCGATTAAAATTAGGTTAAAGGTAAATGAGATGTATTTATCTTAACTGCAGTTTTAAAATTTGTCCATGTATCCATATATAATGGTCCCATCGTGAAAATCGATTAAAATTAGGTTAAAGGTAAATGGGATGAATTTATCTTAACTGCAGTTTTAAAATTTGTCCATCTATCCATATATAATGGTCCCAAACTTACGTTAGCGTTTTGCGCCGGAACACTCATTGTCGTCATTGCTAAACTGATAAAAAATAACGTATGACACTTATAGAAATTAAAATCCTTCCACACCAAGATAATTAACACAAGGACGCTATTGCCGTAACTAGGGATAAGAACTAGTCGCATCACTTCTAACGTTACCGTAAAGAATTAAGTCTAGCATCTTGGAAGTTTTCCTGCGCCTTGGCAGAATATTCGCTTAATTCATTGCATCCGCCTGATGAGCAATCCAATATGGTAACCCCGCCTCCCGCTACCATTGATAAGAAAATCTCTCGCAATAAAATAATACACAGAAATCTCTGATCCACTTTTCGTCCCGTTATCCAGTCTTAGAAATAAACTAAAGCTCAGTGCCTTAATGGAGATGCCATCTCAGACATATTGGTTATTCTGCCTTAAAACAAATATTCCATTTAACAAAATTAAAAATCAGCATTTGCTTTAAAGACAGGATTAATCACCCTCTTCTCTGAAAGATATCTAATTATACCGATGTAATCATAAGGACAGCATAAAAACAAATGCCAAAAACATCGCACAGCAAAGAGGAAGAAGGATGCAGGAATATATAATACGCTCATAAAGTAAAATATCACGAAAAACATTAACGCTGAAAGTTACTTAAAATCCATCCAATAATCAGACGTTATTACGTATATATATATATATATATATATATATATATATATATATATATATATATATATATATATATATATATATATATATATTATATATATATATATATATATATATATATATATATATATATATATATATATATATATATATATATATAATCAATAAGGACACCAAGGGCAAAACCCGGAACAGCATTTTACACAACTTTTATTGGGACACGTTTCGAGCAGTACTCTCACTCGTTATCGACCTCGAAACATGTCCCAATAAAGTTGTGTAAAATGCTGTTCAAGGGTTTTGGCCTTGTGTGTCCTTACTGAGATGCAGATGGCGCTTCCTGCCGGTGTATCCATTGTTTTATATATATATATATATATATATATATATATATATATATATATATATATATATATATGTATGTATGTATGTATGTATGTATATATAATTCAACATGAACAACTCCGATAAATGTCTTACCCGATAATATTTAGTTTATAGCTATTGTCGTCATTATTTATGGTATGGGTGCCCTAGTAATTATGATAGAACTTTCACGCAAATAAAAAATTATTTGATTTCTGCTTTAAGTTAATCTGTAGGGTGGCCGAGGTTGATAACGAGTGAGAGTACTACTCAAACATGTCCCAATAAAATCGGGTAAAATGCTGTTCCGGGTTTTGGTTTTATATATTATATATATATATATATATATATATATATATATATATATATATATATATATATATATATATATATATATATATATATATATATATATATATATATATATATATATATATATATATATATATATATATATATATATATATATATATATATATATATGTATATATATATAATGTATATATATATAAAGACAAAATCCACAAAGGAAAGAGAAACAATGGAGAGTAGCAAGGCCACTTATAGTCCTTTACTTAGCAGACTGAAGAAATATAAAAATAAGTTTACAAAGAAAGGTCGTATAAATTACATATGGGGATTACAAAGGAAAAATATGTACCTGGAATCCAACACAACTGAAGAATTAGCGGACACACCAAAACAGGGTTAATATTTAAAAGATTTTACAAAGGATTAGCCTCAACGGCTCAGAAGCAGGGACAGGACAATTAAAAGATTATACAAGGAAGGTGACTGACCAACAAAAAATGTTTATAAAAGTACAACGCAATAATTCTCATTTTGGTAAACAATAAAAATTTTTTACCAGGTGAACATTTATATATATATATATATATATATATATATATATATATATATATATATATATATATATATATATATATATATATATACTGTATATATACTGTATATATATACATAAAACTTCACTAAAACTTCATTATTGGCAAATATGCTTTTTCACAGTTAAGTATGGAGTTTTTGTTTTCAGCTAAATTCAACGTGCCATTCTTATTTTTATCTTTGATCCGTGACCGTTTCTAAAGTATTATGATGAATTGCAAGTACTGAACTTTAAATAATACCAAAATCAGCATCAAAGTAGGAATATAAATTTACACAGGCCAATCAAAGAGAAATGTCCGTAAGAGCAAACGCACTCAGTGAAGCTTAGATACAATATACAAAATAATTATAATAATAGAGATTATTATTATAATTATCTTTTATTACAGAATAAAAGAATTCACTAGAAGTAAAGTAATGAAGATGTATTAATAAAAATTCTAAAAACTCTTCAGCCTCTCCGAAATTCCTGTTTTCCTCTTCTTCGGAGTGTACAGAATAAAAACAAGAAATGCTTCAGGTCTAACTTCTATGGTGACCAGACTATCTCACGGCCTGTGTTCCTCCCTCTTCAATGGAAAAATCCCCCGATAAAGAGTGATCTCCCTACAAGTTTCTCACTCACAAGGCAAATTACAATTTATACATTCTTCAACAATTTTTTTAATCTATATTTACAAAAAAAACCCCTCTAATAGTGATACTAAAACGGAATATATCATAAGATATGATAAGAAAAGATAAGATAAGATAAGATAAGATAAGAGAAGACAAGGTAAAATAAGACCAGACTGATTTAATTTGCCGGCAGTTTCTTCTCACTTCGTGTAGAAAAGTACTTTATTTATTTATTTCACTGATGTTACAGGTTCTATTTTCTATCTGTGAGAAATAAAGATACCTAGCATTTTGTAAGTCTAGGTATATATGGTAGAAACTGCTGGCAGTATAAAAAATGCATATCTCGACATATAAAGGCTGCAGGTTTTCATAACAGACACCACGACATTGCAGTAAATTGCTAGAATAGTGACCTCTAGATCGACGTCAACAAAATTAGGTTAATGTTTACAAGCTGTAAAAAGGGTTTTGATTAATTCCACACGCTCTGTCAGTGGCAGTGTAGTACACTTACTTAAGGTACCCAGATCAGGAAAATTATCCATACGAGTTCGTGACTGATGCCAACCGGGAGACGACTTTCAAAAACGACCCACTCTATCCGGTCCCCCTTCCCCAAATCCCAGGTGACCGTTCAATTTGCCGAAATTTTTCATAAATGGGCAGTATTTATTAGAGGGAGGAAACAAACACAGCTTGCACTATAATAACAGTTCATCGGAGTGTTGTTATTATTATTATTATTATTATTATTATTATTATTATTATTATTATTATTATTATTGCTGCTCCAAAACTTACAATGAAACATGCCAAAATGGTCATTAATTAGAAAAGCTAGCATTCACATCAAGAATAAGATGGCTTTCAGTGAAAAATGAGAAAAATGTGTTTAAAAGATAACAACCAAACAACAAAACTTTGGTAGAGAAACAGAAACGCTTCCTAATAATCACCTTCGTAAAACCGCAAGATTTATCAGCTTGCGCCAGTATAGTAAGATACACAAATTTTGATCAATGCTGCATAGTCACATGACAGATGAAAAGCGATATTTACTGCTGATTATATTTACATAATCGGGAATTTTAATGCTAATACATCGAAATAATTTCTTAATGAATTCGCATGATACGTCAAACACATTCTCTTCAAATCAGTGATATGGTATTCATTCTTGCTCCCCTATCCTTTCATATATAAATGTAAATAAATAATGCATATATATATATATATATATATATATATATATATATATATATATATATATATATATATATATATATATATGCAATTTCTAATGAAGTCAAGGCCATTGTTTGCAGATACTATCGTCTTATCAAGGCTTTGAATCAGTCTATACTTCTTTTTCTTTCCGGCAAGTTTTTCAGGAATAAGGCAAAATTATTTAAGATTCTTTCCATTTGCTTCTTTTTCTTTTTCTAGTCGACGGACTGCTTCTCCACTGCATGAGGACGTTTGAATTCCAAACATGACGTCACTCGGGCGATGAATCTTATATTTTCGGTGGGTCTCGCTCTCGTCGGCTGCCTGGACGGCAGCATGGTCATTCCTGGCCCTCTGTAGGACTTGTCCTAGGACGAGAATCACGTCCTTGGCCGCAGGACGCGGCATAGGACAAGTCCTATGCAGCGCCAGGAATGCCAATGCTACTGCCCAGACGTCAGTGGGAGAAAAAGACCCGCTGACCAATAAAAATTCGGCACCCCAATGACGTCATGTTTGAAATTCAAATGTCCACATACAGTAATAAAAACTTTATATGTCGATAATCCAGTCCGTCAACTAGAGAAAGAAAAGTAATTGGGAAGAACTCAAAAATTTTCATTACTCCAGAAGAGAAAAAGAAGTACAGACTGATTCAAAGTCTTGATAAGAAGACAGTATCTGCAAACAATGGCATTGACTTCAATAGGAATTGCATGAGAGAACATATGCCCAAAAAGCATGTGTATATATAAATATATATATATATATATATATATATATATATATATATATATATATATATATATATATATATATATATATATATATATATATATATATGTGTGTATGATATAAATGATAAAACTGGCTAGTCAGCTGTACTACATCTAGTCGACTGTATGAACCGCCTGGGCCCATTTTAACCTGCAATGTTCGCTACTACCCTGGATAAGCCTACAATCACATTCGATTGCAGCTCACATTAAATACCTTATGCCTCAACACCCAACCCCTAAGTTGAACTAAAACTTACCATCAGTTGAGAATTTACGAACTGTCAAAAACCCACTGCATCTTGAACTGACCTCCTGCCAGTAGATCATCCTGAAAATGCTTTATATAAATTGCAGGAACCCTAAATGTAGGATGACCAGCAGCTCAGAGATCCTCGTAACTATACAGTGCTGGACCGACTCGACCCAAGAGTTATATCTACATTCTCGGGATTTTTCTTCTTTTTTCTTATTTTGAGAGTTATAATGGCAGCCAGAGAGAAGGTTACATTGCAATATTAATGAGACATTTCAAATTTGCTTTAAGACATTGTCGGTTAAATAGAGCACAACTAAGGGAGGTGACAACCCACGCGTCCACACTGATCTTTCATCACCAAATACTTTGTTCAAAAAAGTGTCCAAAAGAGAATGTGAAGCAAAGGGTGACGCCATTATTGCTGGGATGTTGGCCGGTAATTTCAGCTCTATCCAGAACTGTATAAATGATCAGAACTTTCAGCTGGCAGCAGATACCTTCTCACTGATAATATATGGTTACGTTTCGCCAATCGTATCAAACTAATTGATTAATAATGAATCACCATCTGTGATGGCATCCTTGCAGAAGCGTTCAAATATAGCCTCCCAGTAATATACGTCATTCATACTAGATGGGGAAGCTTACCAAGATCGTCATTGCCCAGTTGCAATCACTACAATTTAATAATAACAATATCCTTAATTTCAGCTGAAGGCCTTTTAAGGAGATACACTAGGCAAATACAGTACAGTACAAAAATTCAGATAAATAAGATAAAAGGTAATACTGTATTGTTATTCCTGACCATGGTGACAACAGCACCAACATTAATAATAAAATACTTGATATTTTTCCTACTAGAGACAATGTGCAAATAGAGAATGCCGGTACAGTTTGCTAAAAAGATAGAGTGAACGGTAACTCTCGAATATAATAATAATAATAATAATAATAATAATAATAATAATAATAATAATAAAAATAATAATAATAAATAATAATAATAATAATAATAATAATAATAATAATAATAATAATAATAATTTCTGTAGAATGCTTAAAAGTGGCGGCAAAGGGCCAGTTATCATTAATGAGTATAGTTATCAGTAGCATCGTAAAGGTGCTGTAATATTACATAATAATTAAAGTGATAAAGACGAAAAGACCCTTGGCTGTCATATCCAACTTAAAAGAGAAACAATACAAAGCGCTACGGATAACGTAGTAGGAATACAATAGGATACATGCATATCAACAAATGCCGCCTTTGAATGGACGTAGACAATGAGACATGCAGAGAATTCGTAATAAATAAATTACTGAGGAACAGTAATACGAATAAGAAAAATGACAACAAGGATCGTGAGCAAAAATGTGAAAGAAACAAGTATACACAGCAACTGAAGTCATCCATCCTGTGATAAGGAAAACGGCGATTACAAAACAGATGTCTCATTATCCCATCTTTCCCACAATTTAGATCTCGCTTCACTGTTTTGGAGACGACGTTTCGGATAAGCGGACTGCTGATCAGACTCTGCATAGTTCGCCTAACAATGACTTTTAAAATATGTAGGTTATTTTCTATGAATGTCGGCATAGCAGAATGATAGCAAGATGTATTACGATGCGTCCACACTGTAGTAAAACATGCCATAAAGATACGTCGGCAATTTAGTGCATACATATCACCGAAGTTGAAGGTATAGCGACCGTAAGTGGAGAGCGAATCTCTGGCCAAGCTGGGCAATCGTACGACAGTGACCACCAAAAAGTTGCTGACTTGTATCGAACTTGTTTTGTGATAATGAGCGCGCGATAGGTTGGCAAGTTTTGTTCATGACATGTTCTACTCTGTATGGCCCCCAAAAATGTCATTGTGAACAACAATAATACGTCTCATGGTTTCTCTGGAGTAACCATATACGCTATAACTATAGGAGCAGAAAAACTGGAACTTGGTCACACATGACTTGGGTCGCCTCTGTTCTATGTACGCCTTGTGCCCCTCACATACGTAAGTTCAGATACTATTCCAGAAGATGAATCCTAAGGAATACTGCTTCTTCAATTCGTTTAAGCGATCTCGGGAGCATCGACATGAACTGGGTCTTGGTTTCGTTGCATATTATTTTTAATCTATCTGTGTATCTGTGGCAAGTATCGATAAGTTAGTCGCTGAAGACCTTGCACTGGTGGGGAGATTAGAACCATATCATTGGCTTAACAGAGGTTGTTTATCATTACACCATTGATACTGAATCCGGTTGGGAGTGAGCTTATTTCAACATTCAGGGCATCTGATTAAAAGTTTAAGCATATCTTAGTTTAACCAGACCACTGAGCTGATTAACAGCTCTCCTAGGGCTGGCCCGAAGGATCTTGAAATTTTACGTGGCTAAGAACCAACTGGTTACCTAGCAACGGGACCTACATCTTTGCACTGCTCCACATTATGACGAGAAATGAATTTCTATCACCAGAAATAAATTCCTCTAATTCTTCATTGGCCGGTCGGAGAGTCGAACGCTGGGCCAACAGCGTGCTATGAGTTCCTCGTTGGACGAGTCGGTAGAGTTCTCGCACTCTGCTAGGCCCGAGTTCGACTCTTCGGCCGGCCAATGAAGTTAAAAATTTATTTCTGTGATAGTGTTCATTTCTCGTCATAATGAACCAGAACAGCGTCTTAGCCACGTAAATAAATCTAATCTGTAGGAGAGCTGTTAATCAGCTCAGTGGTCTGGTTAAACGATTTACTCATGAATGGCATTTGTAAGCGTATTACTGACATTGTGTTACTAATATACCTCGTCATAATTCCGCTACGGAGATGTCCTTAGAAAACCGCACAGATTGCCCAACCGAATATCATTATCAGCCGACCTATGTCTAGTTTGACCATCAAACGAGGGAACAGCAGCAAACCTACTATTCAAAGACTATTAGACAGTGAAGCCAGAAGGAGAGCGAAACTATGGAAAGAAGAGAGGATGAAGGGGTTCGTTGCTCTTTTCCATCTGGTTAATCTCTAGTCTTTCCAGACGGTTGCTCCACTAATACTGTTATTGTCACTTTTATTATTCTTGAGAATACAATGTCCTCCATATTATATATCTTCATTGAATGTTGGATATACTGTCCCGTTGTGTATGATCCTGTTGGGCATTCGTTATTTTCATTTATTTTTGTTATATATCTCTTACAATTACTTTTTCTTCCTGTGATGACAGTTTCTCGAGTTTCTTTTTATCACAATTATTATTATACTGTACAATACTTTTTCCATCAGTACCATATTTTCATATTTCCCTAACACAGGATGATATTACTTTAAATTATTTCCTGGTATAGTTACTGTGAATAATATTCAATAACGGTCTCGGTTTCATTTTTTTCCGAGGGGGAGATACGCTTAATACTGTGAAAATGATACTGAACGGGAAATACACTATGCCAACTTGAGTTCAAGCGAGTAAGACATAAACTAGAAAGCAATGAACTCTATCTTCTTCTTTTAACGTGCTTTTTTCCCATTTGTATGGGGTAAGCACGATGCCTTCTTTTTGAAGGACCTTTATTTGGCTTTGGGGTCGACTTTGTAGTCTCGATCGGCTGCCCTGCCTGTCATCGCGTATGAACTCATATATCCAAATATTTATCGCTGGGCTGCGTCCACACGATCGAACTTTGTTCGACGAACTTGCCTCTTATCGAGCAAAGATCGGTAAATGTTTTTATGACAGTTGAGCAGTGCAGTGAGCATGGGTGTCGATTATAAAAATCTATCACGCTCACGAGACCAGTAAACCTTGGACATGCTTAAATGTAGGGAATTACAGAAATGATAGTTCATTGACATTGATGAACAACGTAACTTCGCACGTCAGACAACGACTTCTGTTAACCCATCCCCTAAATCTTAACAAGCAACGAGCAAAGCCTCGTTACGTCGATAATCATACGTGACATCTAACAAAGTTCGAGCATGTGGACGCAGCCTTAGTGGATTTGCTTATAAGTTGAGATGCATACTAGAGATGTATCGGATGTCTGAAAATGGGATTTGCGGATGCAGACATCAATTTTTTATTTTAATTTGCGGATGCATATATCAATCTTTTAATTAAATTTGCGGATGCGGATATTTGATGACCATACCCTAGCGGATGCGGATATTTGATGACCATACCCTAGCGGATGCAGATATTTGATGACCATACCCTAGCGGATTCGGATATTTTGTAAATCTGAATAGTTTAGAAAATTCAAAATTATGTGTTACAAGGATGCGGGACGGGGACCCATATTGCATAATATTTGATACACTAATTGAAAGAATGTGCGTGTATAGTTTCATATGAAGGTGCAAACAGCAACAGCGATACACAATCGTTGTAGTTGTCTTGGCACAAGGTTATTTCATGCCCATTGCATAATGAGGGTAACAAAACTGAAAGCCATTCTTCGAATTAGAGAGAGAGAGTTTCCTAAAAAACGCAATACCCTGGCCTTTATGATTACAACTGCTGTAAATGACATGAAATTACTGAAACAAAAATGCTTTACAACAAATATGCTATAAAACAAATGTGCTATAACAGAGCTACTTATACAGTGTATACTGTATGAAATGTTTAATTGTGTATATCATGTATTCTATATTATAAAACGAAAAACCAAATTTAGCAAAAAAAAATAAATAAATAAAATAAAAAGCTCTACTTTTAGCTACAATCTATGAGTATGAATACTTAGTAGGGGGTGATATGCGAATTCTCAAACTGCGGATGCGGATGCGGATGTTCCTTGCAATGCTAATGCGGATGTGGATGTTGAGAAACTGTCCACGCGGATGCGAATGCATATTTAAAAAAAAAAGACAAATACAAATGGATGAAAAAATTATAAATTTGAAGCTTTTACAGGCAGAAACAAAATACACAATGCAAACTGCGATGCGGATATAATACTCACAGTTTCCCGGGAAAACCCTTGCGGAATACCATTCTACATACCTGTGAAATAAGGGAAAAATCATTAGCGCCTATAAGCACGATTTCACAAAGGGATTCCAAAGTTTGTTATATAAAGCAATATCATTTTTGTTATAACCTTTATTATTATTATTATTATTATTATTATTATTATTATTATTATTATTATATCATTATTATCTTAGTCGCAACCATTTTTATCATCACACCTCTGCACTCCAGAGCTACAATAAAGTATTTTATAAACAATATTATTCATCCTGAGGCCACGTTCATTTTGAGCGAGCAAAATACGACGATTGACTTCTAATCTAGTTTCCAGAGAAAAGAAAACTCATATGCGACAAGAGAGAAAGCCTACCAAAGAAAGCTGAAATAAAAGACATGAAAAATAAAGATGAGGATTAAACAGTTAAGAAAAGAAGCTGGTGCCAAGCACTAACTCCTAAAGTAACAAGAACTACAAAAGTTACAGTTTTCCACTGAAATGTAATAAAAGCCAAGTACCGGTATCTACATGACGTACAATGTAGCCACGAGTTTTGATGATCGGTGTAATAAAATGTAATGTATCTGTGTATTTATTTTCATTCGTGTAAGAACAATAGCTTACATGTAATAAATTACGTGTTTAGAGGCTTCGGTAAGCCCAGGGCCAGACTTTATTACCACTACTCCTACAAGCACGTAGAACAAAGGTACCTTGGCTCGAGCTCCGGAACACTCGAAGACTAATGGAGCCATACCGTCTCTGATGACGGTATGGCTACACTCGTCCTCTTCCGTGTGGAGATCATTTCCTTCAATATAAATACCACTCATTTTTCTTTCGCTATTCTTTGTTGTTTTCTCTGGCCTGAGGCATCGAGCTACCTGTCCCATCGGCTTTTATTTTCGAATAACACATTCAAACGTTTATACAATATTTGAAATGTTTACAAAAAAAACTAAAAATTCTTTAAAATTTATTTCTCATTTTATAACAGAAAAGAAATGACATACACTCGCATGCTAGGTGAAAACCCCATTCCAGATAGAGAGAGAGAGAGAGAGAGAGAGAGAGAGAGAGAGAGAGAGAGAGATAAAATCACAGCGAAGGGCCCAGGAGGTAAACAGGTAACATTACCTCGCCGGTGGAGAGGCTCAACAACCTGTCACTTTAGTAGTAGTTATGGTACTTTAAGCGATCCTCAAGATGACACTCAGTGATAAATTAGACGATCTGAGGGACTGAAAACTTAGGAAAAAAGGGGAGGAGGTGAGGGAAAAGAGGGGGCTACAGCTGAGACCCTATGGAGTGACTTATTGTTTCAGGGTTATGAATAGTGAACTCATTTATTTGTACCTCAGAGTGCGTACAAATGAGGTGCTCTTCTCTTGCTGCATGTAAACCTTCCCTCTCGCTTTCTCTCTGCAGACAAAATCTATATTTTTCCATTCCTATCTCTGGTGTTATTCCATACAGTTTAAGCATTATTCAAAGGTCTCATCATAATCCATCGACATAAGAATTTTAGCTCATTTTCTGTTAAGCAGGAAGCATCGTGAACGAGGGAACAAAAACGACGCATAAACAAAAGCGATGAAACTATTCGAAAACATGATGCGATAAAAAGCTAACGAAAGAACGATTTCCGAGAGAACACGGACGAAAGATCACAAGAAAAACCAATAACGCCACACTGGTACCACTACACCCCAAACACTGACGCAACACGCAATACTTAATGCACCACACCAAATATTGTCGTCTCAACAAGCGACCTTGCTACATCAATATCTCACTAAATGCTCGATTCCACAAACCCATTCATTTAGTGGGGCAAAGAGGCGCCTTAAAGGGCCGCCTACAAGCCCAACCCATAATCCTTGCACGTGCTCCATAATTTATGAGGTCTATGAAATACGCTACCGTCGGGAGAGGGACTGCGACGGTTTTTATTTCCACCCTTTGTAAGCGGAGCCAGATGGGGCTTGACACGTCTGGGGGAAATGGGGGACAGGTACTTGTTCTGCAGGGGAGATGGGCGGGGAGGGGTAGGGGGACCGGATTAATCGAAAGGGGGGCGCTTATAGGTGCCGACTGCGTGATGTACGTTGCTCATATCAACGTCGTGTTTCATGTTCGTTCGAAGCATTTTGTTCGTATCATAATAATCTACACCAGTACAACGTTCAAATACAGAGGGAAAATACAATGAAGGAGGTCAAAATACATTAGTATGTTGAGAAAGATATTAACACCAACACTAGTACGTAAGTTATAAACGGAGGTATACGCATTGGTATGAGCTAAGAATTCATCAGTAACGTTTCCATCACTTTCCAGCCTTTTAATTATCTTCCGCCAGTAGTATCAACTGCGCCAATGTAATTGGTAGGTGTATCATGGTATAACAGCAGCTTGAAATAACAGGTACATAAACACCATTGAAGTCATATAGAATTTTGTCTAATTTTTTTAATAATACGCTTCACTTGAGGAGAAAGGGGGTGAACTGAATGTACTTCGGCGAATTACTTCAACTCCTTCCTCCTGGGAAGAAAAAGACGCATTATTAGACAAACAGAAAAAGACTACACAAAATAAATGAGTAAAATGGCGCCAATGCAGCAGTCCATTTAACTAGTTTAAAAAGAGGGTCTCCTTCCAAATTATGATCATCTTTAACCACTTATATCTTAAAACAATTACATTTCGTGAGATTATTTTAAAATATAATATTTTCAGTAACTTTCACATCAGAAACGATCACTGCATTATATTCCAAATAGAATAAACTACTTCCGTTGACACCGCGAATGCAAACTTTCCATGTGCATTCTTCGCAAACCCGCTCAAATAAAATTCTCTCAACTACCATTTCATAAATTCCGCTCATCTCTGTAATTTAAGTAAGGAGAACTGAGCCACTCTTCCTGTTTGACCTAAAAAAGTAATAACGTTCTCTATAAATAAATAACCTTTCTTCTTCATAATCTCTCTGAATTACACATAGCCACCTGTACAGTATTCACGGGAACCATACACGTATGTATTTTGCAAAATACAGAACAGTGTTGCATATAATTTCGAAAAGAGAAAATATTTGGTAGTTTGTAAAAGGGATGGACGTAGGGTGGAGAATCACTTGATATATAGAGATCGTAAATTATTTTACGAGCGCTACAAAAATCGCTATTGAGTAAGTCAAGAGCGCGCGCGTTCATGTTTGTGTCTTTCGGGAGATGGTGCGGCCCATAACTATAAATCAAACATGACTGAAAAAAAGCGGTGATGCCTTTTATGCGAACCTCCTTTAACCTTAAACGTTAGTGAAACAAGTAAAAAATGCGCCGAAGTTTCTTCCGCTCAATCGAGTTTTCTGTACAGCCCCTACAACGTACAATGAACGCCACCGAAAATAGTCAGAGTGTGGATACAGTGCTAGCAATCTTCGTTTTTTAAAGAGATTATATCTTATTGACATGTACAGATAAACAAATAATGCAAATGTTCCACATCTGCACTAGGTGAGTAATTTTCTGAATAATGATAAGGTAATAAGCTCGGGTAAAATAATGGATGCTGGTAACAATGATAACATAAAGAGCAAATATATATGCACACACAACTGCTCCATATCCCTACTTGGTGTTTAAGCACTAGGTTGGTATTGGCGGGAGCAAACAATGTCTTAGCTGAGTTAGTGTGATGGGCAAATTTGCTGTCTGACTTGCAGAGTGCGATGGGGAGGGGAGGAAGGGTTGTCATTAACTTCATGTTAGGCTGGCTTTATCTTGTCAGCTGAGGCCCAGTCTTTGTGGCCTGTAGCAATATTTAAAATGTTTCTTTCCCTCCAAGGACTGGGCAGGAGTCTTTGTAAGGGAGTGTTGGAGCCTTGGAGGGGATTTGTGGGCAGTGTTTTGCAGGAAAATGAATTTGAAGGTGCTCAGATGATTTGGGACATATGCTTTTTTAATATATATGTGCGTCAGTCATGATCCTTGACAATTTCCTGACGTCTTGCTAATTAGGTGTTAGGTCATCACTCTTGTCAGTGGGGAAAACTTAACCAGCACAAGGATGGCTTTGCTGAATACCTGTTCAGGGGAGACGTCACTGAATTGTTCTTTGGGGACAGTACTTAGACCGAGGAGTACCTTAAGGACGTGTGACTTCCATCTGGGGAACTCACACCTGGCAATGAGTGCAGCTTTGAGGAACCAATAGGTTTTTTCTGTCATGCCATTGGAGTCTAGGTTATAGGTGGTAGTGTGGTGAATGTTTGACCCTGTAAGTTGGCCAGGGCAGTTCAAAATTCTAAATTGAATGCTGCCCTCTGTATGATGACATGTAATCACAGAAGTCAAAATTATTGACCAGCCATCGAGAAATGCTTCTGCACAGTCACTAAATGGTGCTTCTGCCATTGTATGGATTTTTTTGTTGCTGTGAAGATGAATCAGAACTAACTGGATGGTGGTAAGGGTTACACTATAATTATGTTCATGTGATGATATCTAAATCATTGTTGAAATTGTGGGAATTTTCTGATGCAAGCTTCTGTATATCAGGAAATTTTGCTTTTTTTGGCACCTGAGGCATGGTTTGTCCTATTTTCTTATATCTTTTAATGTCCCTTTTCATCCAAGGCCAAATGAATTTCTGTGTTACTAACTTGGATACCGTTCCTCCATGGATGTGAGAGTCCGCGATGAGGTCAAAGACTTTTTGCTTTTTTTCTTTATGGAAGGATCTTGGTACCAGGGGTAGGGACATCCAGAGCTGGTATGGCAGAGGATAGTTCAGTACATGGTTCTGAAAGGGACATCTATCCACCATAGACTTGTGATCAAGGTGTGGTATTCTTTTGTTTCTGTATCTACAAATTGGGTATCAGCATATTTGTCATAATTTTTCTCTAGTTGGATTCCACTGACTTATATTCTGGACAGGGCATCTTCTACAGGGTTTTTCTTACCAAGTGTATATTGAATGGTGCATGTGAATCTGTTGGTGGCTGAGAAATGTCATTTCTGTCAGACAGAGTATACATCTTAATTTATGGTTAGGACATGGTATAGTAGGTGTCTGAAAAGTCTGGTGTTCAAATGCATAGCAAAACGTTTGCTGGTGTTAGTTTCCTGCTGAAAAAAACTGAATGATTGAATAGTTCCAATGATTGATTGTTCAGTGACTGCTCCTGGTGCAATGTTGCCTGCATCCTTTGTGAGGGTGAGTTTGACCATGAGGGTGAGTTTGACCAGAGTCCCAGCTGAGAGGTGTTTAAACTGAGGGGATCACTGAACTGGGCCTTGGTTTTTCCAATTTGGCAAATCAAGGATAATAATTCACCATTCCTATTATTTACAATTAGGTTCTCTGGAGGCAAGCAGTGATACTTGGTGTAGAGGGAGTGGAGACTGTTGGGTCATCATTGTCTTGATGTGATGATGCACACCGTGCTTTGCAGGGATGCCAGAAATCTGTATGGTTTTGACCAGAAGACATCAGGAAAGTCTTATATGTCTGTGGGTGTTAACAAAGATATGGGTGTTTGTTTGGGGCCTGCAGTTGGGGAATCTGTCTGGAAAAAATCCAGGTCCAGGAGACAGCAGCACACAACATGTACGACAAGCCCATAGTGTCTAAGGGAGTCTGCACAGAGCAGAGAATTTGGACTTCTACAATGATGAAATCCCACCTGTATCTTCCTCCTGTAAGTATCTGTACAATGCTTCATGACTTCCGTTGACTGCTCCTAGGTGCATCTTGGTATTTTTGAGTAGCATCGATCTTCCTCTAATGTAGCAGTGTGGACTTGCAGGCACCAATGTCTGCCAAGTACCTGCTGCTGGAGGCATGGTCAGCAATGTAGAATCTAGTGGAGAGGACATCCAAGGGGTTGTAGCAGTCACTGTTATTTTCTTGGGTGACTGCCTTGCAGGAAACAAGGTTGTAGTTCTAGACCACCTTCCAGAATTTATGGCTGTATACACAGAGCACTGGTGAGCAGAGCATGCTTTCCATTATAACCTGAATGGACACGTCGGTATGGCGTTGGCTTGCATCTTGCTGTCTTGGTTCTGGTCGACATCTCCTCTGGCTTCACAGATAAAATGAGAGGAGTGTTTCAAGGCCTTGGGGGCTCCAACAACCCACCAACTTTTTTATTAGTTCCACCATGGACATCCCCTTAGCAATGGGGATAATGTCTTGTATGTTTGTTGGCAGGAATAGTAGCCGCATTTCCCTCACAAAGGTGACTTTCTTCAGTTTTCCGTCTGCACTGAGCTATGGCAATGTCAGGATGGACTTGAGTTCATCATAGGATGTCCTTGCCATTCTGCCCTAAAGGAGTGTGGCCATCAAGAACTGGCATAGGTTTTCATGTGCATGCAATGCAGGGGAAGAGGACATAATCTACTGTCTTGGTATAGCTCACGACATTTTGGAGGTGGAATTTTATTTCTCCTCTCCAGAAGCAGACAGATAGTTCAGTCAATAAGAAAGGAGGCAGGTGGAGATTAATTGTATATGCAACTACCATTTCACACATGGTCATCTTGTGGTATTTTTTCCTTACAAGATCATCTCACTTGCAGTAGGCATGGCCATACTTAACCAGTTAATTGCCTGGGTTGATGCAAAACCCTTGCTGAGTCTACTGAGATATTGGAGTACAACCTTGTGCTCTCTCAAGATAGGGAGCCAAAGCTCAAATGGCATATTCGCTCTTTTGTTGGTATTTAGTCCATTAGTCACCATGGGATACACAAGAACCTTGCCGTCTGCCAGGTCACTCCAAGAGGTCACGAGTGTAAGGAAAACGTACACAAAGGAGTTCTTGTGTTAACTGATTTATTCATGGGATATAACCTGTTTGATGTGCCATACAGGTGTACATGTAGTTACAAGATGAGTGTGTGGCTGAGGCCCAATATCAGTTGATTCCCTTCGCCTTATTATAAGCATGTGCCAGAATGATGCTCTGTGATTTACTGCTGAACAGGCAGTTAAACCTGGGTTTGGCAGCCAAGCTCATAGCTTACACAATTCTTAATAGCACTGTTCATGAGACAGTTTGCTTATGTAAATAGAGAGAAAAAACCATAAATCTATATAAACAAATAAATAAAAAATCTAATGACTACATATATATATATATATATATATATATATATATATATATATATATATATATATATATATATATTTAAGCCTGATCCGTCTGCACTTGGGTAGGGTGTTGAGCTGAGGCTCTTGCGAGCCATTAGGCCCTTTCAGCACCCAGTGTTTACACTTTGTTTGGCCATGTGCTGTAAGGCCGTTCCTTGCTTACCTTCTTCAAGCCTTGCAACCTGGAGGCAGAGCCCATGCCTCCACTGTATTTGCGCTGCAAGCGCTGAGGAATCGGAAGGGTGCAACACCATGAGGGAAGACTTGCCTATTCTACCATGGAGAGTGCTTCTATTAAGTGCCATGGAGTGACCCGTGTTTGTCCACAGTTAACCGCATCCTCGTTCAAGGGTTAGAGGGGCCCATAATGGGTGTCAGGAGGTGACGTCGTACCCACGAACTTTTGGCTGGCAAGGCAACACTCTACCAAATGAGCTGATGAGAGGAAGCACTCCATGGTAGGGTTGGCAAACCTTCCTTCCTGGTGTTGCACCATTCCGATTCCTCAGCGTTTGCAGCACAAATACAGTAGAGGCGTGGGCTCACCACCTCCAGGTCGCAAGGCTTGAAGAAGGGAAGCAAGGAACGGCCTTACAGCACATAGCCAACCTAAATGTAAACACTGGGCGCTGAATGGGTCTAATGGCTTGCAAGAACCTCGGCTCGACTTCCTACCCAAGTGCCGACGGATCGGTCTTAAATACGGGGAAATGTAAATTGACTTTCAAGTCAACTTTTTAAAATTGAAAGCTAATTTTTTTTTATTTGAAATCCAGTTTTTTTAAATTGAAGGTAAACATTTTTAATTTGAACTTCAACTTTTTTAATTTGCAAGTCAACTTTTTAATATGAAAGTCAACTTTTTTCATTTGAAGTTCAATTTCTTTAATATGAAAGTCAACTTTTTTAATATCAGTTCAATTTTTTAATATGAAAGTCAACTTTTTTAAAATGAAGTTCAATTATTTTAATATGAAAGTCAACTTTTTTAAAATGAAGTTAAATTTTTTTAATGTGAGGGTGAAAAAGTGTAGTTATCAATCTGGCTGGATAATAATTTAAATGAGAGGATTTAGGAGGGTTTTGTAAATGATATCTGCCTCCCAGTGCCCTTATGGTATGTTCGTGTCTTATGATGGCTGATTCCAAACTCTTCGTGTATGGAGAGGCATTTTAGTTTTCTGTAAAAGAAAACTATTATGTCTGTACGTCCGCACTTTTTCTGTCCGCCCTCAGATCTCAAAAACTACTGAGGACAGAGGGCTGAAAATTGGTATGTTGATCATCCACCCTCAAATCATCAAACATACCAAATTGCAGCCCTCTAGCCTCAATAGTTTTTATTGTATTTAAGGTTAAATTTAGCCATAATCGTGTCTTGCAACGATATAGGACAGGCCACCACTGGGCCGTGGTTAAAGTTTCATGGGCCATGGCTCATACAGCATTATACAGAGACCACTGAAAGATTGGTGTAATTTTGGCGGCCTTGATTATATGCCGTGCAGAAAACTCGATTGCGCCGAAGAAACTTTGGCGCATTTTTTACTTGTTGAAGTAGTAAAGACGACTCACTTCAAAGATCTGGCTATAGCATGGGCAACCCACTATTTCCCCATTTAGCCAGCCTCTACATGGAATTCTTTAAAACAAAAATTTTGATTTTGATGAAACCAAGGGCATGATTTGGCCAGTGTCATTGCTGGCATTTTTACATTCTGTTATGGTTACTGGGGAGATACATTTTTCTCAACGAACTAAATCCACTAGTTCGTAATATATAATTCGAAACCGATGGGAAAAAATGAAAAATGAGAAGTTTTAGGTATATTAATAATAATGGAATCATCGAGTACAGTTTCAGTAAAGATGGAAGTAGTTTGCAAACCTCTTCTCAGAAAACTAAGAATCTGCACCCAATGCTACTCAGATAGAGAATTAGATACCATCCATATACAACTCGCCAAGCACGCCTACCCCATGTATGTAATCGAACGAGCCATCTTCTTCTTCATTTTAATGTGCTTTTTCCCATTTTTCTTATGGGGTAAGCACGATGCCTTCTTTTGAAGGACTTTGATTTGGCGTTGGGGTAGGCCATAGCCTTGATAGGCTGCCCTGCCTGACATCGCTTAGACCCCGGTGGCACATGTGTATATGTATCATGCCAAATCCCCAGCTCCCTTTCTCCCAGCAGCGAGGAGACGTGAGCGGTTAGGCCGACAGTTCGAGGCATGTGAGGCGTCTGTTATGTTTTTAGAAGATGTTGGAGTGGTTTTGTTTGTGTGTGTATTAGTCTGTAACACCCATTTGCTTTCAGCAAACCTATCCATTGATTACGTACATAATCCCGGGTGTCTACACGGATAGCAAAATGTCCGCCCCTCTGACCGGTCGGCTGTGGATTTGAACCCGCGACACAGACTTCTTATGAAGTCCGAGTCTGCTGCTCTACCGACCGAGCCATTGAGGCTCTTGTAATTGAACGAGCCATCAACAAAGTCAATAAAACATTTTCGAAGCCATGAGGATAATGACAAAAGGGGTTTTCCCAACAAAAGAAAACTCCAAGACAGAGAAGGTGTTAAGAACGTGACTGAGACATTGAACCTTAAAACACTGGGAGTCCTTTTATTAATCTTTATCAAACTAAAAGTAAAATTAATACAAAGTTCCCAAAATTCCACCAAGAGATTGTGAAAATATTTATGCAGAACAAACTGGCAGATCGCTATCAAAGAGATTAGCATAATATAAAAGATCTGTTAGTTGTGGACTAAAAAATTTGGGAAATGTGGACATCGCATTAATTGGGATGAGTCATCATTACTATTTAAAAGTGCCTGCCCATACAGGAGGAAGATTCTGGAGTCAGCCATGACAAGGCAAACAGGTAACATGAACTTGTCAGAGGGGCACTAGACCAACCGCCATATAACATCACTTAAATTAATCACTGGTCAACCTAGTAATCCAAGGATAATTGAAGGGTTACTATATATATATATATATATATATATATATATATATATATATATATATATATATATATATATATATATATATATATATATATATATATATATATATATATATATATATATACACACACATATATATATATATATATATATATATATATATATATATATATATATATATATATATATAAAAATATATAAACTGAATCACGAAAATATGGGACGTGATGAATAAATAAATAAAGACAAAATCCCACGAAGGGAAGAGAAACAATGGAGTGCTGCAAGGCCTTTCGACTTATTGTCCTTTACTTAGAAGACTATAAGTCAAAAGGCCTTGCAGCACTCCACTGTTTCTCTTTCCTTCATGGATTTTGTCTTTATTTATTTACTCATCACGTTCCATATTTTCGTGATTCAGTTATGCCTATATATATATATATATATATATATATATATATATATATATATATATATATATATATATATATATATATATATATATATATATACATACAGTAACCCTTCAATTATCCAGACTAATAGAGCCAAGGGTCTGTTGGATAATGGCAAAAACCGGATAAGGGTGAGTAAAAGAATCCAGGGGTGTTCAAGGGGATCTCCATACCCTTCCTCACCTAACCTTGCCAATACCACATAACTGTAAACACTCATTATGCTTATAAACAACACCCATCACGCTTTAAACTGAACTCTTTATGCAAAATGCTATTATCTACCTTTTTTTCCCTGTTTTTTCTTATCAAAATATACTGCATGAATACACTTTAAAAAATGTAACCCCTTCTTCTCTCTTGCAAATGACACAGTTCAGTAGGTAGGTAGCCTACATGTATTTACCCACAGCCTACCATGGTTTTATGACCATTAATGTGTTTTAAACAGGAACTTTATAATCAGTTGTTACCATTTTGTGTGACCATATCCAAGATACAAAATGTATGTCTGAACTATTAACCTAGGCTAGCACTCAGTATCCATTTGCTCAAGTCAAATAGGTGCTTATCAAGATACAAAATGTATGTCTGAACTATTAACCTAGGCTAGGTGTTACACTCACAGTATCCATTTGCTCAAGTCAAATAGACTGTTACAGCTGTATCCAAGATACAAAATGTATGTCTGAACTATTAACCTAGGCTAGGTGTTACACTCACAGTATCCATTTGCTCAAGTCAAATAGACTGTTACAGCTGTATCTATAAAATGGATGTCTGTGTGTGTGTGTATGTACCACAATTAATATGAAATGCACTGAGCAATTTCAACCAAACTTGGAACACATACGACTTACTATCTAGAAATCAGCACGGGGTGTGGTAAGACATTACTAGCACCAAAGGACACCTAAGAGGGGGTTTCCTGAAACGGGGGTGGTTCTGACTGTGAAATAGGGCTGGTTATGCCCATAGACTTAGTACTTTACAAATTTATCATACCTAATTTTGGTATACATATGACTTACTATATGGAAAAGAATACCATGGGGGCAAGACATCAAATGGCACTAAATGGGGTGGGGGTTGGGAAGGGGGGTGAGAGAGAGAGAGAGAGAGAGAGAGAGAGAGAGAGAGAGAGAGAGAGAGAGAGAGAGAGAGAGAGAGAGAGGAAGTGATTGCGAGAGTAGAGGAGGTATTAGGAAGAGAGAGAGAGAGAGAGAGAGAGAGAGAGAGAGAGAGAGAGAGAGAGAGAGAGAGAGAGAGAGTTTATCAATCTTCATTTAGTGTTATCCCAGGCAGCGCCGGGTTGGTCAGCTAATTTGTGATAAAGGTAAAGGTAATGGAACTGATATTTTACTTACTATATCCAATTATACTGTATTATTATCATAGTTTATCATAAAAAAACGAGCATCCACCATTTGCACTGAAGTAATGTTTACATTCTCAGAATCAGCTGATTGACCCTATTAGCAAGAGAATTAGGAGAATAATTTTTTTAACTGATAAGCAAACAAATGTATTACTGGAATTATCATTATTATTTTTATGCATAAAAGTAAAACTTGTATATAGAGGTAAACTAACATACTCTTGTTAAAGTAAAATCTCTCAAAATCCCAAAACAGCTGTTTCCAGATTAATTTGTTTACATCATACTCAATGTTTATGTTAGTTCTTCGTTCAGTGGCTGTTAATTATAAGAGATGGTTATAAACCGTTACATAAGCCACAAGTTTGGTACTCTTGTTTGAAAGCCTAACCCTGTACAATCTACCGAAATTGAAATTATCTGCACGGGCATAACCTAGGACACTGTGATCTACAGAAAATGAAATTAGTTCAGTAAGTAAAGACTATTTCTATTTTTTACCTTCATTTATTCAGCAAGATGAGGAAAAGAGGTTAGCCAATGTTCTCTTGGCTATCAAAAACGCAACTCGCATGATACACGCAATATGGATAATTTGAAATTGTTTAGGGGGCGGAATTTTAAAGGTCGCATGATTTGAGAGATCTAATGATACATGAGTATATATGGCACATTTCGTTTATTTTACTCATTGTGCCCAGTCATGGAAACTTTGTTAGTGCAGAATACCCTGTGTTTGCATCTTTAGTGCATATGGCATTTCTCGATGATGACTGTCCAAAGCAAATTCAGTGTAAGAACACTACCAAAAAGGAGTTGATAATTTTCTGTTTTATTGGAATTAATAATGATATTTCATTTCACCGCATAATATCACTAAACCTTTACTTGTGTGCCTACGTGTGTGTGTTTACGTCTACATGTGTCTTTTCATCAATGTTGATGTTACCGCCTCTACACTGTGTGCACTTGTGAGTGGGTGTGTTTCTTAGTGCAATATCATGGTTGCATTTTATTTTTCTGTAAAAGAAAACTATTGTGCCAGATTTGTCTGTCCATCCGCATTTTTTCTGTCTGCACTTTTTCTGTCCACCCTCAGATCTTTAAAACTACTGAGGCTAGAGGGCTGTAAATTGGTATGTTGATCATCCACCCTCCAATCATCAAACTTATCAAATTGCAGCCCTCTAGCCTCAGTAGTTTTTATTTTATTTAAGGTTAAAGTTAGACATAATTGTGCGTCTGGCAACGATATAGGACAGGCCACCACCGGGCCGTGGTTAAAGTTCCATGGACCGTGGCTCGTACAGCATTATACCAAGACCACTGAAAGACATATCTGTTTTCGGTGGCCTTGATTATACGCTGTACAGAAATCTCGATTGCTCCAAAGAAACTTCGGCGCATTTTTTACTTGTTTATTTTTTGCTCTGCTTAATTTACTGTACAGTATTTCATCACAAGTTTAGTTGAATCTAAATATCATTATCACAACAGTACACGATAGAATATTTTACCACTGATGATTTCATATTTTACTCTCTCTCTCTCTCTCTCTCTCTCTCTCTCTCTCTCTCTCTCTCTCTCTCTCTCTCTCTCTCTCTCTCTCTCTGTGTAAAGTATCTTTTTTTTTTCTCTGTGCTTGATGTATTTCATTACAAGTTACAGGATAGTAGTCTACATATCCTTTAATAAAATTTAATGTGGAAAACCATATGCATAACAACACAAAACAAAACAAGCTCTAGCAAGTTCACCAACGCCACCAAAAGTGTGGGTGCATACATATGTACCCTATGCAAACGATTGTAAAAAATAAAATATGAGAAAATACAGTAACAATATAAATGAGAATTAGCGTACAATATAAATAAAAACCAATAAGTACTGTATAACAACACGAAGCAAAACAAACTCTAGCAAGTCAGATGTCTACCTAAACCTCTTCATCCATTCAACACTGAATCCTCACCCTCTCCCAGCCAGGGAAACTGCTCCTCAGCTCCATCCACCTTCTAAAACAACCTTTTCTCTCAGTGAGTTCCTCTACAGAGCCTTAATGCCCCTCCATTCCTATGGTGCCAAGCCATCTGAACACCCCCTCCCCCCACCAGACCATCTAGGCCTCCCCAACTCCCAAAAGCCTTTTCTCATTCTGTTTATGGCCTCCCAGTGTGACCAACTTTTCCCAAGCTGCTTTTCTTTTCAAATTTTTGAAATTCTGTTTATGAGTGTAATATAGTGTGACCAACATTTAATGTACCACAAGAAAACTGCACCACAGGAGAGGGTTTTTTAAGGAAATTCAAATTCATTTTTACATATACCATCTAACTCTATACACTTTTCAAGGGTGTTTCCACCTCTGCAACCCTTCTTTGTAGAAGTCCCCATGTTGAAACTGTCCAGGTGTTTTGGGAACAGGAAAAATGTCAGGACTATAAGATAATGCCCACCTGAATTTCCGTTCTGGATGAATGTGTGGTCCAAAATTCTGATAATACGAATGACTTCAGTTTTTGCAAAACACCTTTGTAGTAGTTCCTGGTGATTGTTTTTGTCCTTCAAGGAAATCAATCAAAATTACTCCTTTGGAGTCCCAAAACACTATATAACCTATCGCCACTTTGAACTTCACTGGTGCAGCTGAACCTCTTGGTAACCATTGCTTTGATTGAATTTACTTTCTATATTGATGGATCAAGTTTCATCTCCAGTAACAATCCGGTCAAAAACTCTGATTCATTTGATTCAATCTTCGTTAAAACTGCAAGAGAAAGTTCAGCTCTTTGATGCAGTTGGTCTTCGCGCAACGCTTTATAACGTGCTGAAATATAAACCAAGATTTTCATTTAAAATTGAAAATATATCCCCGTTTCATTAGCTATCATATATAGTAATCCGACGATCTTCATCCACTAGATTCTGCATTCTTTCATTTTTTGCAGTCGATGGTCTTCCTCTCTTGAGTTGTCTTTGAGGTCCTCCTGACCATCCTTAAATCGATCCAATCATAAACAACTGATTTAGATGGAGAAGAATCTCCATAAACTTGTTGCAAAGAATAATTTTTCCTGGTTTCCAATCAAGAGAACTTGATGATAATCTCAAAATTTTTATTTTCCATGAGTTCAACACACAGACAGATATTACATTTAAATTTATTTATATATCTATATGATCACTACATCACAGATAATTGTTTATATATATTGTTTCATAATACATATAACAATTTTTCCTGGAACTTTTTGATATATATATATATATATACATATATATATATATATACATATATATATATATATATATATATATATATATATATATATATATATGTCTGTGTGTGTGCATTATGTATTATCTATACATAATGTATATATATATATATATATATATATATATATATATATATATATATATATACATGTATATATATATATATATATATATATATATATATATATATATATATATATATATATATATATATATATACACGTGTGTATGTATAAATATACTTTTTCATACAAATCACTATTTGCTATTATATGTTAGTGAATACTGTAGAAGTGTATAAATAAATTAAATATGGCTCATGATGAGGCAACAAAAATTATGGAAACTTTGAGAATGAAGGCAGCAAAAATAAAAAATAAAGATAACAGCTACAGTGAAAATTATTATGTATTAAAACCAATAATATAAACTTACAATCTCTTATAATTATGCAATATTGTAAGTAATTTTACCTTCGAATTGTGCAACAACCCGTAGTAACTCTTCAAATCTTAAATCAGAGCCAATACAAAATTTCAGCGTCTATATTTTGCGACGATTTGCCTTGAATTATAATTAGTGAAAAAAATGTAAAATCATTATTAATTAGCATTTCTATGGTTCACAGCCTCACTACTTACCAAGCGTTCAATATATCTACATACACAGGATAGTGCCAATGCTTTTAAAGGTAACTAGAAAAGATGATCAATATTACAGATGATGTTTTTGTTAGCAAAATAACAATAACAGTATTATTTCATTATGGTGATGACAACTTGCAAACATCAATTATAAGTAAGCGACATAATGAACAATAATGAAAGTGATAAAGATTAACAGAGAAGGATATTTCTCCCTACTCTTACTTGAATTTAAACAAGATACTCCTTGAGTCCAATACAAACGAAAAGAGAAGCCTCGTATTGTGTAAACAAAAGCAAGTTGCAACAACTCTCAATGCCAGCTCTCTCTCTCTCTCTCTCTCTCTCTCTCTCTCTCTCTCTCTCTCTTTATATATATTATATATATATATATATATATATATATATATATATATATATATATATATATATATATAATATATAGATATATATATATATAATATATATATATATATATATATATATATATATATATATATATATATATATATATATATATATATATATATATAATATGATAAAGATGATAAAGGCAGAAGCCTAATATACGGAGACAAAGGTCAGACGGAAAGGCACACGAACAATCAACAGCATCTATTGTGGCCGAAGGCGTTTCGCAATAATCCACTGCAATCTGAAGGCTGGAGTGACATATAATTTTGTTTAATAAAAAGGTACGTCACTACATAAAGTACAAAGACAAAAACACATCACTTTTTAGCCATGTACTGGGTAGGTTTGTTTTAAGGCTTTTAAGAAATGTATTTTTATCTTTGTAATTGTATGTACTGACGTTCCTTTTATTAAAGAAATTATATTTGTCATTGCAGCCTTGAGAATGCAATGGATTATTGCGAAACGCCTTTGGCCACCATAAATGTTGACTGTTCGTGTGTTCTATATATATATATATATATATATATATATATATATATATATATATATATATATATATATATATATATATATATATATATATATATATATATACTGTATACACACACACACACACACACACACTCCGGGACATGAGATTTATATGAGCGAATGTATCAAGGGTAAACACTGAAAGAAAGAAGTTTTCGTACTCTCAGTGTTAGAAAAACAATAACAAAGCAACAGCCTTGCTTGGAATATCTTCAAATGTATTGAAGTTTTACCCCAACATTGTGTTGCTTTTCAGTATTTACTTTCGGCAACTCGTTACTGGTGCGCATTCACGCTCCCAAAGACGAACATACAAGGAGGCGAGTCTTCTTGACGCTTGCGACAGGAACTCTCTGACTCAAAATGTAGCCACCGAAGATCATTGTAAAAACGCTCTTTCACATGAATAAGGATCCTCTCTCTTCCTCTCTATGAGGCCTCGCAGGGCAAGTTATATCGTGTTCAACTCACAACTAATTTCATTCCACTACGCCTAAATAAATTTTGTATTTGGCTGCTAATCAACTGTTGTCGGTCACAGATGGGTGGAAAAGGCAGGGAGAGAGAGAAAGAAACAACAAACACAAGCAGTCAGCATTCCGCTTAAATACAATATATACACACTCTCTCTCTCTCTCTCTCTCTCTCTCTCTCTCTCTCTCTCTCTCTCTCTCTCATTCTCACACACACATACATACATACATACAAACTCACACACACAGGTTCCAACTAAAAAATTTGTTAAAAAATACAGTAAAGCACTAGTGTTTTCAGTGGTACATAATTATTTATCGTAGCGTTCAAAATATATTGCATTAGAGAGAGAGAGAGAGAGAGAGAGAGAGAGAGAGTAACGTGTCCTAAAATTAAAATAAAAGAGAGAATAAAGGACAAAGAGACACACCGAAATCTCCAAGACAAAGCGAGAGAGATATCGAAATACCCTCCTCCACTTGCATGGCGCGGGACATGGCGAGATACAATAAACTAAAGAATAAACGGGAAAAAGAAATCTTAGACAGAGGAGATACAAATACTGATTAGTCTTCAGTGCATGTTCTCTTGTCTTCCCCTCTCATCTTTATCCGCGTTCCTTCCTATTCCTCCTCTTTAATCTTCTTCGTTTTCGTGCGTTTCCTTTTACATCTCTCTCTCTCTCTCTCTCTCTCTCTCTCTCTCTCTCTCTCTCTCCTGCTGCGCTTCTTTTCTTTGCAAATTAATTAGTTTCCCTGTTTATGCAATGGGTACCCTCCAAGCTTGGATTACATTCTCGCTCACAACAAGTGTGATATGATAGGGAGTATAATTTCGTTAAGCACCAACAGACCCGTAATAATCATAATGAGTAATATTATTACTATTACTACTATTTTGGAAGATGCTGTTATCGATGAGGACAATGACATTCTTGTTGAAGTTATCACTAAATAAATAAATGGAGAATAATAATAATAATAATAATAATAATAATAATAATAATAATAATAATAATAATAATAATAATAATAATAAAAACTGGGGCGCAGAAATAAATCCACAAATATTTACAGGATTATCTATAACAGTTTTCTCCACTTAGATCATATTGCTTTTTCAGCATTATAATCATAATGCGGAGGAACGTTTCTCTTGACTATGCGTTTTTTAAGCATATTATTATTATTATTATTATTATTATTATTATTATAGAACCAAGAAGAAGTAATACTTAATGAAATTATGTCATTATGTATAACAAGCGTATGTAATGCAAGAGAGGTTCCTCGGTTTGCAGCTGGTTCAGAATGGCCAGCCCCATGCAAGCCAGCAGGCCCTTACCCAAACTCGGTCGGCTACTGGTGTAAGGTGTCAAAGAGGACTAAAGGCCTGATGCGGAACTCTGGTCTCGGTGCAACCAACAACACGGCATCTCAGGTTGTGCAGCATTCAAATCAATGACAATTAACCACTTTGTCACTTTTTCACGCGTGACTTTCTTCTATATACAAATTTTAAGCCTAAAATATCTTATAATACCGAATTCACTATGCCTCGGAGTAACTTACGCCCAAAGGAAATTATAAATGATAAATGCTTCTGCTCCGATATTAAGCGATATTTGTGGCTTAATGTTTATATGTTGCAGTGGTTCTCAACCTTTTCGGCCCATGCACCTTGTGTCTGAATGTCATCCCGGGACCCCTCCGTCCCATTTCCAAAATTGTCTGCTTCAAAAGGTGCATTCCAAATGATATGCAACAAAATACTAACACAAACACACAAGTAGCGGAGACAAAAGCCCAGCGTGACCTCTAAGTAGCGGAGACCAATGCACACTGCATTTTGCGTGGTCCTAGAGCCAGATTGAGCCTGCCAATCTGTGGTCACAATTCCCCCTCTGAAATCCCCTGGTTGAGAACCACTGATATATATTGATATATATATATATATATATATATATATATATATATATATATATATATATATAGATATATATATATATATATATATATATATATATATATATATATATATATATATATATATATATATATATATATATATATATATATATATATATATATGTATATACATACATATATATATGTACAAACACACACACATATATATATATATATGTATATATATATATATATATATATATATATATATATATATATATATATATATATATATATATATATATATATATATATATATATATATATATATATATATATATAAAGAATTAGTAATTTCTTTTGTGTTCAATAGGAACATTATATATCAAGTCTTACTCGTTCATTTTTTTACCTGTGGATCGCGAGGTTTTTTTCCACTGCACAGTTCCCCATCAACCCGCCTCAACACCCCTCCCCGGCACCTACGCATCGCTCGCCGGTATATTTCTTGAAGTGCACTCAAGTGCTAATGGAGTGGGAGCAGAAGACGGAGCCGAGAGACAGAGAGGAAGAAGGAGGGAGACAAAGGGGGGAGGGGCCTTGAGAAATTCTCCTTTATGAATTTTTTCTCTGTTTAATGCTCTCAGCTAATGATGATCCCCCGAAGGTTTTGGGTTTCTTAATTGACTCCGCCATTTTTACCAAGTTGTTTTTCCTTCTTGTCATAACTGCTCTTTCTCTCTTTCCTCTCCTCCTCCTTCATAATCAGTGTTGTGGTGCCAAATGTTGAGAAAACGGTCATATCCCGTAAGGAAGGTCTTAATGAAAATATGTAGGAAGAAACGAATGAACAAACTACCGGAGAAAGATTACTAGAATCTTTAAACCCAATGTCCTGAATTGAGTTAATTAAATTCATTGAACGCATTTTGACTGCAAGCAGCCAAGATTGTTTTTCATACTAATCCGAACTGCAGACCTCTATTAATAGTTTTTCACGCTGATGATGATCCTCCTAAAATAAAATAAAAACAAATAAGATTTTTGTTAATTCCACATATTGTAATTCTAGAAAACTCTTAGGGGTTTCTACCCTCAATAAACTGTTCAAGATGCATAGTTCAATTACTTTTTTGTAATTCCTTTATGATCCAGAGCACCAGAAGAACACGGAGGCTCCCCGTGCAAATTCCTACGTTCTACTTTTGAAAGTTAGGTGTTTAATTTAAAAATTTATATATTATATATATATATATATATATATATATATATATATATATATATATATATATATATATATATATATATATATATATATATATATATATATATATATAGCTAGACAGATAGATAGATAAACATAATAACATTATTCATTTGAGCACCGGGAGGCAAATTTCATTCAACAAGCGCAATAATAGACCATAATCAGCTACTTTAACCAGAATGCTATCAAAATTATCCTGACTGTTATATTTCCCACTCAGACAAATTCAGTCTGATTCTCTTATAGTTTAATTGCTTTACTGCCATCTACTCCTTAGCACTCTGGAGTCTCCATTGGTATCTTCAATGTTGTTCATAAAGAAATGAAAATGGAAGGTATCCGAAAACTTTACCCCATGTCATTTCAGTGCATTTGACAACAGTCGTTTAGATAGAGAATGGGCTTGGCTGGGCATCCTTTTCCGGGGTACTCCCGCTCTTTTTAATGTTTCATGAGGTGAACAGAAATTTACGTTCCATATACAGTACTTCCAGTCCCCTGTGCCTTCACCCGTTTAATTAACTATCCCTATGGACTGTAAATCATTCCGAGGTAGATGAATGCACAACCTCCTCAAAAGTTACACTAAGGTCAAGCATAACAAGATACCGCATTTGCTCTCAACCGTTATTTCCATTCGATCATTGACAACAGAGCGTACAGCAGTACTGCTCATTGTGATTCAGTTCATGAAGACGTTAGAGCGTTCTCAAGTTTGTTTCTGTTAGTTCTGGAACACACCACAGCAAGGTGACCTATCTGGATAAATTCGTGAAAAAGATTAATTATCGGACGGCATATAATTCAGCCTTCAGGTGACTGTAGGTGATGCTAAATTCCTAATTATTAATCCTTATACTCCCTAGGATAGTCACACTGATCAAATACTACAAGATCTTGGGTGAGTTACAAAGGCATCTTAATGCTACTCCATAAAAACAGTTTTTTACTGAACTTAAGCACTTCCCTTATAATCATTCTTCAAACAAGCGTTACGTCACTCTTGCCCCGCTCCTCTTATACATATATACCAAAGAGAACTACTACATCTACAGTGCCAGCCTTGACTACTGCATTACATCTCACAACCTCCATAAACTCGTTGTGAACTGTAATGTTTGGTACAATCTTGCAACAGCGCTTGATCGCATCCTGTTGCAGGTTACATTCAATACACTCTACCTTTGAGCTGGAAACCCTCTTCCCCCCTAAGTTAACGACCACCTGCTAGTCTGCAGGACTATATTACCCACCAGAGAGCAATGGCCTTGTTCAGGACATCCAAAATTAATTTGCAGCCAATAATTTAACCAGCAACTGCTATAATTTGTAACAACCGTAACTGGAGAAATAACCAACAAAGGAGAGATCTAAGCATTTTTTTTCCAATACAATAGCTGCATTGCCTCATAAGTTAGAAACACTTTTAGGCTGCGACTTGGTAATTCTATTATCTACCATGTTGGAATGACCTGGTTAAGAACGCGTACTCACACTCTCAGAAAATTTTTCAAGTAAAAGCAAAACGCGAATACTTTGGAGTTACACAGAGAGTGGATAATCATTCCAGTCTTTTCAGTTCCCCTACTTCAAGCAGTCATGCTGTATTGAGCAAATATAACCAATGGGAATGAATCATCAGTGATCCAGTTTGGCTACTACCTCGAGAATGACAACATAGATTCCTGACCTATGCCCATGTCGTCTGAGTGACAACAAAATCTAGAGTCTGTCTTATCTTTGACGTCTGTCTGATGATGTTCTGTCTTTTGTGATTGTTATATTTATGCCCCTCACCGCTGGTATTCTTTTCCCGCAACACAGTCCACTAAACGTACTTGAGCTCTGTCTGTCTGTCTGTCTGTCTGTCTGTCTGTCTGTCTGTCTGTCTGTCTGTCTGTCTGTCTGTCTGTCTGTCTGTCTGTCTGTCTGTCTAGGAAATTCTACAGGTAAGGTTCGACTATTAAAGGCGGGTTTCTTGTTTAATCCTATGTGAATTTTATATAACGTATAAGTCTTGTAGCTTTCAATTATCAATTATCTAACCTATTCCGATGTCTGTTTACATTAACGAAAAGACTAGTCCTCATAGCTCAAAATATTTTTTTTCCTCTAACCTCACCTAATCAATCAAGCGAAGGTCTAAGTCTGAATATTTGGAGTGTCGACTTCACCAGGATAAGAGATGGTGTTTAACTACTCTTGAAAACCAGCTTATAGCGTTGCACGTACAAAAGATTCTATACTCTACCATCACAAGTCAATTGGAAATAACGAATCTACCAAAGGGCCACTGCAAATCCTGGTAATTTAAGATCTGTTCTCAAGCAAGTGTTCCATTTGATCCGCCCACATAGTGTCGACTCACGTGCAAGATAACTTTGACTGCAACAGAACGACGCCAAGACCCCTCTCATCAAAGGACCAACAAGGTCATCACAATCTCTAATCCTTCCAAAGTCGTTATTTTCCAACTATATAATCTACAGTATATAAATACCCTAATTCTCACCTACATTTTTTAACATATTCACTAGTGACAAGGATGAATTGGAGTCAGCCAAAATATAGACTTTTTCTGTGATCGTTCCGTTGTATGGACTTTTAATTTAATAGAACGTCATTCGATTGCAGTGAAAAAATATTAATATTTCATATCCTTTATATTTTTAAAATGTGACAATACTTTGCAACCCTTATGTTCAGAGCTGGGAAAAGCTACAATCGAACACTTGTAACCAATCACCCGGGGCAATTCTTATTATAAGAATGGTGGTAATACTGACGTATATTTATATCAGGATCATTCAGTCAATCATCAGTTCATCCCAACCTTCTAATCTCTTCTTTTCTCTTCTCTTCCTCTTTTCGCTTTACTTTCTCTCGAAAGCCACTAATTCTCTAAACGTCCACTAGCTCTCTCTCTCTCTCTCTCTCTCTCTCTCTCTCTCTCTCTCTCTCTCTCTCTCTCTCTCTCTCTCTTTCTGTGTGTGTGTGTGCTACCGTCCCTACTTGCTCTCCCTGGCGCTCTCTTTACTTTACGCCCTGCTTCTTTAAACCACTAAATTCCAGACCTCGTCCCTCCACTATCTACTATGATTTTCCGTAGTGTGTTACTAAACCTTGGATTTATCTCTCTCTCTCTCTCTCTCTCTCTCTCTCTCTCTCTCTCTCTCTCTCTCTCTCTTGCAACGATTATATTTCACTTTATTTTTTGTTTCGACTATTCCAGAGATTCTAACTCGCCCTCTCTTTCTGTCTCGTAGCCATCGTTAGCGTCTCCTTCTGCCTCCTGAGACTCCCTCCGTCACCATCAATTTCCATCTTTATAACTTTTTGAAGGAGCAGCAGCAGGAGCTCCTATTCCACCTGGGCGGGCGTAGACCCCAAAAGTATTGTGTCCCTGAGTAACTTCGGCCCGAGACCCCATTAGTCGTTGTTCTTTTGTTCCCCTTTCGCCATTTTCCCTCCGCGGCAGAGAATTTTCTCTATATTATTGAAACTTCCTTTCTCTTCATATATTCCGCTGTTCCTGTTTAGAGCTCATCCCATAACATTTGTATTTCCAGTTATTGTTAGTTTTTGCGATTGTTATCATTACCATTTAACTGAAGGAAGAAACTGCAGTATATGGCTCGTTCACGTTTTGAACTCCATCACAATTTTTCCAACCTTCCTCCTTTTCCGCGATGATCACTTCTCAAATTTCACCAGATTTCAAAGAGAATGAAAATAGAGATACTGAAAGCCAGAATTTTATTGCTTATCCATTAGCTATAAAGGCAGCGTCACAATCACCTCGGTATGCACATCATGGCATCCTCAAGGCATCTAACTTAAGAAAAAAACAAGGGCCCAAAACCAGATATTTACGATCCCATGTGTACAATAAATGGTTTTTGTTAATGGACCAGTCAAGGAACCGGGTCTGGATTACCCACCATTGGAATATCACGAGGTCCTTACAGTTAAGGTAAGTAGCCCAAGTAATTTGGTCACTCCATTTAGAATTTCATTGTACATTATTATAATAAACCATTTCTATAATTTTCCGGTAGAAATACTGCCACACCTTTTTATAAGGAATTTGAGAAGTTAAGAGGACATTGTGGCGATAAAAAATAAAAATAGCAATATATATACATATATATAATAATAATAATAATAATAATAATTTTTGGATTAGAGTGACTAAACGAAATCGAGAATTCTGAAATTGCTTTATGTAATTATGATAGTATATGAAACAGTAAATGCACTGGATATAATTTATTCTTAAAGTGATGCAAATATTGCAATCACTGTCTATCCTATTTTCATCAAGTGCTAATGCTATATATACATATACTGTATATATATATATATATATATATATATATATATATATATATATATATATATATATATTTACATATATATATATATATATATATATATATATATATATATATATATATATATATATATATATATATATATATATATATATATATATATATAATATATGTGTGTGTGTGTGTGTGTGTGTGTATAGGCTATATATAATACATATATTGTGATTGACAAATTCACTTTATTTTAAGAATAACTTATACCCAACGTATTTACTGTTACATAAAGCAATTTCATACTTGCAGATTTCGTTTACATTCCCTCTAATGTACAAAAGAAAATAGCGACATTTTTCTGTGAAGAAAAAAATCTGTCTTCTAGCTTTTTATTTTTCGAGCTTTTTATTTTAAAAAATCGGATATGGTTCTATCCCAAAGTCTCAAATATCATTTGTCATAACCACGTCCTTAAAAAATTTGCCATAGCTTCAACGTTCTTGATTTAAGGAAACAAGAAAACCAATGAAAACAAAATCACCATTATACAAAAGTTCCTCTTATCAGAAACATTTTTATGGTAAATTTTCGTTCCCTACGACACGCATCATATTGCTTTCGATTTCTTTTTTTTGTGGGAGTCTTTTTATTGTTCTTTCTTTTTACTTTCTATTAATTTTGAACTTTCAGTTTAAACTGTTATTATACTCAACGTTCGCTTGGCCCCTGTTAATTATCTATATTGCTCTTCTAGTCTTGTCCAGTTTTGATTCAACTTGAAACCTCTCTCTCTCTCTCTCTCTCTCTCTCTCTCTCTCTCTCTCTCTCTCTCTCTCTCTCATTCCGTATATTTCTGACCAGAAATATTGTACTTTTCGGTTCACTTAATTTCATTTACCTTTAAAGCCTCCCCTTTTAGTTACACCCAGAAATATCTTACTTTTCGTGCCTTCTATCTGACTCGACTTTATTACCGTCTTTCTCACTCTCTTACTCTCTCTCTCTCTCCTAACCTACCTCCATCACTTCCCTCCTTCCTACGTTTCTCTTCTCTCTCTCTCTCTCTCTCTCTCTCTCTCTCTCTCTCTCTCTCTCTCTCTCTCTCTCTCTCTCTCTCTCTCTCTCTCTCTATATATATATATATATATATATGTATACACACATATACATATACACACACACACACATATATATATATATATATATATATATATATATATATATATATATATATATATATATATATATATAAAGCATTAAGCTAAAAACGTCCTTTAATATCCAATTCGCTCTACCTCGAAAATAATATATTTTCATATATGTTACCGGAAGGGGAATTTTTAGTTGATAATAAGTTCGTCGTCCCGTGGGCTCGAACCACGGAAGACAAGAACTCAGGACTACAGTGACGCCTTTAACCACACGGCCAACTTGTTGATAGCTCAGTGGTAACGTCGACTGGAGTTGCTGGGTCTGTGCTGTGTCGATCGCGACCCGACAGTACGAATCCATTTATCACTTATAAATTCCCTTCGGTGATAATTCTCCATCGGAGATATTCCCGAGGTAGCGTGAATTTGATATTAAGCATTAGCATTTTGTATATAAATTATTGTGATAAAAAATTCATATAAATTACACACACATGTATAAAAATATTCATATATATATACACACACACATATAGTATAATATATATATATATATATATATATATATATATATATATATATATATATATATATATATATATATATATATATATATTCTCAATCGGAATTCTATCACTTTGGTTTTTCATCCATCTAGCAAACAAGCAATGGACTGTTCTTTATCTTGCCCTGTCACCCTCTGGAGTCATATAAAAAAATATTGTGCTTACTTCTCAGTACATAACTATCAAACATTATAGCAATTATTGCTCCCTCTCTCTCTCTCTCTCTCTCTCTCTCTCTCTCTCTCTCTCTCTCTCTCTCTGAAAGCTCCTTAGCAGTCAAATTGCCATGATGATTTACATTGTCTCACTGCTTCTTCATTGCAGAATTCTGGAAGTATGTTGATGTGAATGTGTGACTATTGTGCGTGTAATTGGTTTTCTGATATTTTATTTTTATTTTACCTTTTATCAGATCGATCCGTCGTATTTGTAGTGATGATAAATTATCTTACAAATTACTAAACAAGTCATTCAAATATTGATGAGGCCAAGATAGAATAAGTTATCTTAAATTATTTATATAAAAAAATTATTCGTGAATGCTGAGGAGGTTGCGATTCCACATGCTGGTGCCGTCAGTCAACAAATTTTTTCTGATTTCTGCTTTCACGGTCATTTCGCGAAGTGCGCCTGGAACAGTCTACTCCTGAGCTATTCTTTGATCAATAATTTAGACGTTTTCCGTGAACTTTTCTCTGAGACGATGAACTTTTCTCATTTCGCCGCCCACCTTGAACGCTTCATCTCCCTTTCAATTGCTCAGATTCCATGTGCTCCTCCGTGGTGGCTGAGTGATCCGATTTAGGGGAGAACAGTTCCCTATTCTTCCTCAGCCTAGAAATCCTTTTCTTCTCGATAAATCCTTACTGCCAATCACTGAACCCTACGAGTCCATCTTAACCTTGCTTGACTACCACTTCTTTCCCGGTCTTTCCTTCGACTCCCTCCATCTGTAAACTGAACTTTTCTCCATTTATTTCACATTCTGAATAGTGAACACTTATCCCTTATTACCCTTCCCTCGAAGGAAGCTTATTTTGGCTTTCTCCTGCTTTCAAAACTCAAGCTTTCACTTCCAGGCCTTCTCCTGGAACAATTACACTTTCCATTCCAGTCTCTTTCCTTTGATACCAAACCTTATTAACTTATTCCCAGTCTTATGACTCAAAAGTACAGAATTTTCTAGAGTGAGCTCCATCCTGTAAAAACAAAAAACCAGTTTTCCAAAATTTAGTCTTAGTCTAGAAACACGGTCTCGACGATTTTTTTTTTTTTTATTGAAAACCATTCTGCAAGGATTTCACCAAAGCTTATAAATTTAACCCTAACCTAGAAAGAAGCAATTACGAATATTAATATTCTTCAGTTACTGCAGTATTGGAAACACAATCTACTATTCTGAATCTGACTTTCGCCAACACTTGTTTTCCTCCCTCTCTAGAGATATGGTACGGAATACCATAAATCTAGTCCCATTCTGCAAACGCATTTGCCTAATTTTCGAAATGTATCTCAGTTCTAGAAACACCGAATCCAACGAATCTGCAGATTAACCCTACACTATAATCCCACAATTTACAGTATTTCCTTATTTTCGCTCTTTTCTAGAAACGGTGTTGCGAGCTCCTTAAATAAAGTCCAGTTCAGCAAACACGCATACCGAATTTTATCAATTTTGCCCCATTCAGTAGAATGCAGAATCTAAACTTTCCCCTTTCACTCTCTCCTTGAACACGACTTCTATACTCAGTCTCCTTAAACAATGGATTTTTCCTTTTTATTTTTCCGGGGTGGCTATTTTCTCTCATGGTCTCTCTTTGAGCAGTGAAATTATTTCTCTCCATTAACGATGAAGCATTTTATTTTCCTCCTTTGTGAACAGTCACAATATTACTTTGCTATATTTTCTTGAACTTTTTTATCTATTTTACATCCTGAACACTGAAATATTTCTGTGTTGTCCCTCCTTGATAACTGTGTTTCTCGCTAGTATTCGTTTTTTCCGGAAAATTAATCTTTGTTTTTTTTATCACAATTTCTTCAGATGTTTTAATCTCTCTCTCTCTCTCTCTCTCTCTCTCTCTCTCTCTCTCTCTCTCTCTCTCTCTCTCTCTCTCTCTCTAATACTGACTTACTTCTTTCGCCTGTCCTCGTCAACATCTCTTACAATATATATTTGAGCAAATTAGCTCTGCTTCTGTTTCCCTTCCCTGACAACTAATTTTAATCTCCTAATTCTAATTTGTCAACTCTGACAATGTTTTGTTTTCATCACCTCACTCAACACTGGAATAGTTTCTCGCTTATAATTACTCATACTTCACTGGGGACACTGAAAATTTTCCCCCAATTCTCCTTTCCAAAATGTATGTTTTACTATTTTTTTTTTTTTTTTTACTTCTCCCGAACAACGATTTATGATTTTGGTTCATGTTGTCGTGGACAGTGATCTCATGAACGCTTGAACCCTGTTCCTCCATCGCTAACCTAATATCTCATTTCCATTCTTTGATACTGACACTTACTCATTCCTCCCTGAACATGACGTCGATGATCATATTCTTCGTAAACAAATTAATGATAATGCCTGAAAACTGGATCTCGATACTTCAAATAAACTTCTGTCTACCTCAGTCTATCAAAAACTTTCTCTTATATTACTGTCTTTCTCCTGTAGCCGAGCTAACCTTTTATCTGTATTGACTACCTATCGGAGATCTTTAATCTTGTATTCTAAAGAAGCTTCTGCCAAAAACTATATTCTCTTGTAATTTAATCCCTCTTCTTGGATAATGAATTTGAATTATTTATGATGGTCGAGCCTCTGTGTTTCTAGTTTTTCTTCTGGCAGATTAACTGTTTCTTTACTCTTTTTTTTTTCCCTGACCACGACACTAAAACTGCTCTTTGAGTAGAGCATTCGCATTTTACAGCCTGTTCTTTATTTCCGTTTCTTTCTTGCCTCAGTTTCACTGAAAACTGGGTCTTATTTTTTAAAAGAAAAGCTGCAGGCTACGTACACAATAAAAAACCACACACAAAAATTTGCAGATTAAAAATCAAAAGGTTATTTACAGTAAGTATAAACTATAAATTAATTATCAGTTCCAGCTTCCATCCTGAAAATCTACAAGATAACTGAAATTTACAAGGGTCGCTAACAACAAAAACAAGACTATACAAGGAACATGAACAAGCACATTCTTGAAATCATGGGAACGGCATGAAATGATCATAAGGACACTACAAAACAAGGAATGATAACAAACGCATATCAATAGTTATTATATGTCACATTATATGCGTGCGTACAGAGATAAATATATCTTCTTTGACACAAAAATAAAAAAAGAGAGTAAAATCATAGGCTCATAAACAAACACCCTCATGTTTTCAAGTAGACTTAGTTGAACTACAATAGTAAAGTTTAAATGTGTTCTTTTAACATTAAAGAAAGAATTAAGTAAATCCTACATAAAGATTTAATCAATACTGAAAACCTTGAAAATTCCATACATTTAAATATACATACGCACACACTCGCACAAACACACTAGTATAACATATATATATAAATTATATATATATATATATATATATATATATATATATATATATATATATATATATATATATATATATATATAATACGTCGACGCATTCCCTTCGTAAGCACGTGTATTCTAAATACGCTTGAACATAAATCATTAATGTTGTTATTGGCAATCCCCTTTCATCCATATAGCAACCCTCATCTGTCCATCACGCAGAATATCCCATTTCCCCTTTTACCCCAAACAAGGGAGACACCTAAACCGATTCAACATAATTGTTAGATTTGGACGATTCGTCGCAGGGGAATAAAATGACATTACTGTTATGTTTGGTTTGGTTTGGTCTCGATCGAGTTCCACTCTTCGAGCCCCATCCCCTCCACGCTCTCCTCTCTCTCTCTCTCTCTCTCTCTCTCTCTCTCTCTCTATTTTCGTATTAATAATCCCCCTTCTCATCTCTCTCTCTCTCTCTCTCTCCCTCCCTATCTCATCCAAAGAGCCTTCTGTTATAGGAAAACAAATTAAATGAACAAATGAATTACTCATTTTCGCAATGCGATATGAC
>NC_089784.1:42029144-42049144 GCF_040412425.1 Macrobrachium rosenbergii
CCCATTGCACAATGGTATTGCACAAGGATACAGGTGCAAGTGCAACTCCAGCTGGAATTAGGCCTGATAGAGATAAGTCGCAGTCCCTGGGCCTCCCAGGTGGTGTTAGTACCAAAGGAAGGTGGCAGAGATAGGCTGTATATAGACTTCAGAAAACTAAATGGTGTTACAAAGCCTGAGCCATACCTGCTACCCCGCATTAAGGCCTGCCTAGACAGCCTGTGCCAGGCCCCCTTTCTGAGCAAGATTGACTTGGAGAAGGGGTACTGGCAGGTAATGCTGTCACAGGAGTCCAGGCCCATAACTGCATTCTCTACACCCATTGGTCACTTATTTGGCCTTAAAAATGCTCCAAGCTGCTTTCAGCGGCTAATGAACGATCTCTTTGCGGGCATCCCAAACTATGTTGTCTACTTAGATGACATAGTAGTCATCACTAAGAACTGTCACGAGCATCTGCAAATCCTGACACGGGTTCTAGAGGCGACTCTAAAAGCCTTCCCTGGTGATCAACCTAAAGAAGAGCCAATTCAGGGTGGCCGAGATCACATATCTGTGTCATGTCATAGGCAATGGTAAACTCATGCCAAAGGACACTAACGTCCAGGCCATCAGGGAGATGCCCTATACCACCACCTTAAAGGATGCACAATGGTTTTGGGGTTGGTGCAATACTTCAGGCGCTTTATCCCAAACCTCTCAGAAGCAGCCACCCCCATAACCAACCTGTTCAAGGGAAACTTGATCACCTCAAAGGAGTCCTTATCTGCAAGCCAATGCTAAGGACCCTAGACTGTGAATGACTGTTCTATCTAGAGGTAGATGCCAGCGATGTAGGAGTAAGCGCAATTCTGTTTCAAGAGAGGGAGCAGATGTGCACACCTGTGTATGTAGGAATTTGTGTACGTGCTCGAAACAATATGGGCTCTTGCAATGTTTATCAGTTTTGCAGGTAGAAAGAATGTGACCTGGATGTCTGTTATTCAGCATTTTTCATTTACAGCCACTGTTGAATACAAGCTAATCAACATATGTCCGAACGTAGCTGCTGTCTCTGTGTTCTAGATAGAATGTTCTAGAAGCCTGGGGCAGTTTTAGGTAGATTTCTAGGTGTGCCAACCAGATGTGTGCATTGGTTTGTGCATGTTGGAAGACGTTAGGTGAAAAGGCATTTTGTGAAATGTACATAATATACATATATATATAGTCAGACTGATGCGTGATGTACATATGTAACATTTCCACAGGGTAAATAAAACACGGGGTGTGTGGGCTGACCAGTTTCTTATTTATATCTAGGACATTTCCCAAGGACTGATGCATAGTGGTATAAATTTATAATACAATATATATCCTAATGAGACACTACAAACGAATATACAGATTGTTGGGAATCAAATATTCACACCTGACAGGTGGGAGGGAAGGGGTGGAGCCCTGCATCCATAACTGTCTAAAGTCAATTACTCTGTTTACAAGAGTGGTCATCCATGCGGGTGGATCCCTCCCTTTTCATCGTCCATGCCAAATATCTTTCTCAAAATCTAACGTTTTTACATATTTCTTTTGTAATCAATGGACCGAGTTTATATATACAGTATATGCCTTAACTGATACTCTTATTCTTACAAAAGATTTATTTTACAGGACTAGACACAATGAGGATTCTCCTAGTTCATTATCAGAGTAAGATATAATTTATGGCTATTCCCGGCTTAATGCATGATCGTTTTCACTAACGTACGAAATTTCCACTGTTCACCAGGTCACATCTCATACACTGTTTATGCAATTTTGTTCTCTTTTCCAATGATTTTTTCAGTTTGACAAATACAAAAGTCGTCAGACTTACATTGGTTTTAATATACACATCCTTTAGTAGTGTCGGGAGAGATCTTTACAAGTACATATTTCATTGTTTTATTGTCCTTAAATGCTACATTAACTTCAAAATTCTTAAGTAGATGGGGAATATTTTGAAATTATTGTTACATGTTAACAAAGGCAGGATTTTCTTTGTAGGTATCTTTGTTGTAATAATAAAAGTCTTTTCTGCCAATTTCAATGCATTGTTTAGTAAAGGATTAGGATATTTTAATTTCTTGCCTGTATTATTTAATATATCTATTTCATCATAAATATTGGTCAAATTGGAAAACCATTGGAGGAGAGAATAAAGCACCATAAAAAATATATAACAGATGCACATCTGAACAGTAAAATTTCGTACATATTAGTGGAAACAATCATTCAGTCAACCGGCAAGGGCAAAAAACAGTGTACTCTAATAATGTACTGGAAAGAAACATCATTCAGTCTAGTTTTATAAAAGAAATCTTTTGTAAGAAAATTAATATCAGACAAGGCATGTATAAATTCGATCCATTTACTTCAAAAGACATGTGTATAATAATCAAATTTCAAGAAAGGTAGTTGGCACGGACATGAAAAAGATAGAAGGCAACTCGCACGGATAAACAGATTTATAAATGGAGCACTTGACCTCAAGCACTAATGACAGTATGGCTCCACACTTTCCCACCTTTCGTCAGTTGCGAATATCTGGTTTCCAGCGGTCTGTATGTTTGTTTGTATTGTCCCTTTAGCAAATATATTACACAGTTCTACAACTATGTATCAGCCCTCTGAAAATGTCTAATATAAAGACGAAACCGGTCAGAATTTACACCCAGTGTTTCACTTTCCCAGTGGTAAAGTTGTGTGTGTGTGTGTGTGTGTGTATGTATATATATATATATATATATATATATATATATATATATATATATATATATATATATATATATATATATAGATAGATAGATAGATAGATAGATAGATAGATATATGTATATGTGTATATATACAGTATATATAAACTACAGAGAAAAACAGAAACATTTCCTTCAATTTCGGTACTGCAAATTATTGCCAAAACATTTCACTGACAGAATCTCTTACGTCAAGAGCGATGAACATGCTCGAGTTGCTAAATATGAGAAGGAACTGAATATGAAATAAATATAAAGAATAGTGTATAGTTTTTCTTATTCAATGACATCTAAACGCAAAAGACAGTACATGGCGTTTAGGATTTTGCGATGGAATAAATATATCCGTTCGTAAATTTCTCACGCATGACATAGGCCATTTCGTATCATGATCGCTTTGTAGAATTTTTTCCCCTCATCTTTCTTTGTGTCTTCCTTCCACTCCCATCCCTTTTTCTATTATTTTTCCCACGTCACGTAACGCGTTTGGTTCCCCTTTTCTATTCCCTTTTTTCTCATAAATTTCGCTCGCTAGTTCATCACCAAACTTTTTCTTTAAAAAAGCTCTCTCTCTCTCTCTCTCTCTCTCTCTCTCTCTCTGGAGTCGATGGACTGAACTGCAAAACGATCGCCCGAAAATGTTGCAAACAAAACAAACAAAACAAATAAGTCTGATTTAGATGGTTATTACTTTTTTGCTTCCGTTTTTCAGACTTCCCTATTGGTGTTATTTGCTTGTTTTTGAAGCAAGAGACAGAAATTTTTGTACACATAAAAAAAATTCTATAATTCCTCAAATTTTCTCCAGCGTCTGTTTTTCCGTCGTTTAATCGTGGGTAAAATGTTGTTTGGTATTTTTTCCAACAGTTTTTTCACTCTACACAGAATGGAATTTTTTCGCGTTACTTTCAGAAAATATTTATTATTCTCAGTACAAATGCAATTATATTAACGTGAAACGAGATCGAAACAAACCCCAGAAATGTCTTTAACATTCTATGCAGACACTATTCTGATATTTTTCCTATCGAGAACATTTTCAAAACTCAATATGAATAACACGCCGGAACTTATAATGGAAACGAACCATTAAAAAAATCATCACGAATCTCCCCTTGCGTTTTATTTTGAGCTTTGGTTTCGGATGAAATATTTCAACAATGACACCGACTTAAAGCTCAGGTACCAATGATAAATGACGTTCGCTGTCATAAACTATGCAAATGACAAGGGACCTGGTGAATCGGAGTTTCAGCATTTTTCCTTAAATGACTGCAATATTTAAGTACTGCCTCCAGGTTTTATTTTTCCAGGAACCACGAAAATTCAGTTTCTTTGATAATCAGAGAAAGGCTGAATCTGTGGTACATACGTGATAACAGTAATTCCGTAATTAAAGCTGTAATGGATATAATAAAAGAGCTTCAGACCACTTTCACCACTGCGAAAAAGACAGAATGAATAAACTAAAATAACAGCACGATGAAAGAACAAAGTCAAACATCAATACTCACATTTCTGCAAGCACAAAAGCCTAGTGAAACTGATGTGATGTTAAACATTAAAGCTTTATAAGTAAATCAAAGGTCTTTTTTCGTGAAAATGACTAAGCATTTCAGAGAGAGAGAGAGAGAGAGAGAGAGAGAGAGAGAGAGAGAGAGAGAGAGAGAGAGAGAGAGAGAGAGAGAGTTCAACAAATGACAAAATGACTGTGCTGAAAACCCGGGTTATCAATGGCCTGAATAACAAACCCAATAGCCTCCAGGCCAGCTAAGACTTATAGGGAATTTCATTGATTCGCTGCTCTTCTCTTCCTTCGGTACACTCACCAAACCTCCACATATCTGAAAATCACCCTGTTGTCTCGGCAGGGGTAAAAAATTCTGACCAGCAAATGAAATCGAGGATGTCTAGAGTTCCACTGAAATCACTTATCTTTGTTTACATTTGCATGCTCAAAATCATTGTAGCTACAGTAAATCAATTATACATGTATATTAAAATCTGGAGTTCCACTAAAATCAAATCTCTGATTAATATCAGGGCAACCTTATTAAACTTTCTTGAAATGACCTTAACTCCTTCATAAAAAAAAAAAAAAAACACCACTCAAATAAATATAATTTCTAGTAAACCTAATCAACATAGTTTTCCTCAGGCATGATGATGATCAAAATTTAAAAATGAGAAAAAAGGGAGATTTTTCACTGGCAACGCCAGGCCATGATTAAGATCCCGGTATTGTGGGTGAAGGCAATTGCCAGTTCGGAGTGTCCAGGCGTGTGGAGACCACTAGAAGGTTTCTAAGGCATGTTTCGAGTTTTCTGTTTGTGATCACAGTGGAACTCATTTGTGATTTTGAGATCAAGGGCACGTGATGTACTGTATGTGGAGGGGTCATATCGGAACGGTTGAAGCCTTGGATGTTGTTGCCAGGAGCGTGGACACTCTCGTACCTCTGGAGAGAGTGCAAACAGATCATAGCTCAGATTAAGGCTGAGACTGTTGTTTTGACGGCAAAGCCTCGAAGGATGTTGACCTTCTCTCTCTTGCGTTCGACAGCCATCATTAACTGAATCATTTTGATTAATGAAAGGAAAATGGTACCTTACAAAATGAAGGAGACGAAATAGAGAGAAGCCTAGTTTATCGTCAGAAACTTCGCTGTAGGTTAATTTACAGAAAATATTTATTATTCTCAGTACAAATGCAGAACCTTTTTTTTTTTTGCTCTTTGGTTTCATTTTATATGTACAGTGCATATAGATAATAATGATAATGGAGGAACGAGGGCGGGAAGAAGGGCAGGACAGGTGAGTACAAGCGTTACCGACAGTACTAGGAAGGGTGGGGAGGGGTACAGGTAAGGGGGATGGCTCTGCGTCACAGATCCGTCATAAAGCACCACTTATTCGAAATGCTCTGAGGAAGGCGAGAAGTTGATCTATTTTCTAAGAGTAAACGGCTTAATTAAGCACATCTGTCAATTCAGTGTACTACCATAAATTAGGACAATGTTAGAAACACTAGTAGCATGGAAATCAACACGTCAGTTTAAAAGTTGTTTACGAAACAGTAGTATGCTTCAAATAATGTGTTCTTATATCTACTATTTGTTTCTGTAAGTGCAACTTTCATAAAAAAACTAAAACTTCCCTGATAGAATAAAATCATACAGAAGATTAAGGGGAATAAATATTGTATACCTTTGATAAATAATCATTAATATCGAATCCACGTCAACTTGGGAATAACTTACACCCATTCATCAAACCAAAAAGTCACAGGTTCGAATTGTAGCCAGGTGAGACGCCTTTAAATGCAGTACCTTTAATTGCCAGCTATTTTCGAGATAAAGTGAACTTGGAATCAAAGTTTTGTTTGCAGCTTAGCATTTTAAAACAGAAATATGTGATGCTTAAATTATATACACTGTATAAACATATATACACAAACAACACATATATTTGGCTACACACACACAGTACACATATATATATATATATATATATATATATATATATATATATATATATAACTATATATATATATATATATATATATATATATATATATATATATATATTATATTATATGTAAATATGTTCTGTGTTTGTGTATATATAAATATATATATATATATATATATATATATATATATATATATATATATATATATATATATATATATATATATATATATATATATATATATACACATACAGTATATATACGTGTATATATATATATATATATATATATATATATATATATATATATATATATATATATATATATATATATATATATATATATATATACATATAATATATCAATGAACCTAGACTATACTGGGTTCTTAGTACTTTCAGTACTATTTCCTGATTATCAATCCATATTAGTATAATTCAGTATGATAACCGGTATGATAATTTAAGATAAAATCTCAAAAAGAGGAGGTAAAGAATACACTAGGCGAAAAACACATATTTTTTTATTAAAATCACTTTAAATCTACAAAAAGCTCCCCATGAAAACTGGAACGAGGGAGAAAAAGACAGACTCACAAAATCAATACACAGTCAGAACCAGCATTCGCATAACTAATTATTTGTAATTAGATAAAAGGACAGGAATAAGCAAAAGGCAGGTAAACAACAATTGCACTTGAGCGTAAATTACGCTAACATGCGACAGCAGGCAGGTCTTACTCTTTTCTTTGGCGCTGGGAGGTCCCGTAACGGCTCCAGGACGCTAGCAGACTGAAGGCAAGTGTAGCAACACTGCACAGGACACTCAGCAGAGCCCAGTTGAAGGATTTGATATAAGGGATGCTACCAACAAGCACAGTGAATAAAGGTGGCTGCCGACACAGCACACGGCTCACAAGGTGGCAAAGGAGGTGGTACCCCCACCAGACATCATGAAAAGAGAGGGGCCAAGGGCGTCACAAACGTAAATACTGGAGAATCTGCCTTCAGATGCAAATGGCTAGAAATCCTCTACAGCGGCACCGCTGACACACAAAATGGGAGACGACACCCAAAAGCTACACACCACTTGTGGGAGGAGACAGAAGCGGGCGACAAACGACCATAACATCGCCAAAAAGCATGAAAATAAGAAGCATTCTTAAATATGTGATGTATCTATTAAAATATGACTACCACGAGGGGTGGTAAAAGACCAAAGTCGTCTTCGATAGTCAACAACATAAACGAAAATATGCAAAACCGGAAAAAAATGTTAAATGAATGCGTCTACAAGAAAATAAATTTACATTACTTTCATTACAATATATATATATATATATATATATATATATATATATATATATATATATATATACATATATATATATATATATATACATACATACATACATACATACATATATATATATATATATATATATATATATATATATATATATATATATATATATATATATATATATACATATACATACACACACACACAAACACACACAAACATTCTTATCAACACACATATCATATATATATATATATATATATATATATATATATATATATATATATATATATATATATATATATATATATATATATATATATATATAGATAGATAGATAGATAGATATATATATTATATATAGATTACATACTAGATGACCAACCCGGTGCTGCCTGGGAAGACTCTGTAGGACTCAATAAAATTTTCCTGCACCTCCTTGTACTGACTGTTCCTTTTATCCAGAAATTACTGTTCTAACTGTCCCATTATCCAAATATTACTGTAGTAACTGTCTCGTTTATCCAGGAATTACTGTAGTAACTGTCCCTTTTATCCAAATATTACTGTTCTGACTGTCCCCTTTATCCAGATATTACAGTAATGACTGTCCCATTTATCCATATACTACTGATGTGACTGTCCCTTTTTTTTGAGGTATTACTGATGTGACTGTCCAATTTATCCAGGTATTACTGTGGTGACTGTCCCTTTTAACCAGGTATTACTGTACTGTCTGTCCCATATATCCAGGTATTACTGCTCTGACCGTCCCTTTTATCCATGGTATTACTGTGCTGACTTTCCCTTTTATCCAGATATTACTGTGGTGACTGTCAGATTTATCCAGGTATTTCTCTGGTGACTGTCCCATTTATCCAGGTATTACTGATCTGACTGTCCCTTTTATCCAGGTAATACTTGGTGACTGTCCCATTCATCCAGGTATCACTGTACTGACTGTCCCTTTTATCCAAATATTATTGTGGTGACTGTCCCTTTTATCCAAATATTACTGTGGTGACTGTCACATTTATCCAAGCATTACTGCGGTGACTGTTCCTTTTATCCAAATATTACTTTGGTGACTGTCCCTTTCATCCAGATATTACTGTGGTGACTGTCACATTTGTCCAGGTATTACTGCACTGTCTGTCACTTTTATCCAGAAATCACTGCACTAACTTTCCCTTGTATCCCTTTTATCCAAATATTACTGTGGTGACTGTCCCTTTTATCCAAATATTACTGTGGTGACTGTCACATTTATCGAGCATTACTGTGGTGACTGTCCCTTTTATCCAAATATTACTGCGGTGACAGTCCCTTTTATCCAGATATTACTGTGATGACTGTCACATTTATCCAGGTATTACTGCACTGTCTGTCACTTTTATCCAGAAATCACTGCACTAACTTTCCCTTTTATCCAAATATTACTGCAGTGGCTGTCCTCTTTATCCAGATATTACTGTAGTGTGTGTCCCATTTATCCAGGTATTACTGTGCTGACTGTCCCTTCTATCCAGGTGGTGTTACTGTGGAGACTGTCCCATTTATCAAGGTATTACTATACTTTCTGTCCCTTTTACTATAAAATTACTGTGCTGACTGTACCTTTTATCCAGGTATTACTGTACTGACTGTCCTTTTTACCCTGGTATTAATGTGGTGACTGTCCATTGGGGAAGATGAAGGGAATATGGGTTTAAAATCTACCCTATTATCTAAGTTGGGTCAAATGATGGTCACATGCCAAACTTTGTCTATATCGGTCAAACAGTTACCACATAAGTTACAAAGGGAAGGGGGAAGGGGGATTGGGGAAGAGGGATTGGGGAAGGGGAAATGGGTATGAAACCTGCCCTATTATCTAAGTTGGGTCAAATGATGGCCACGTGCCAAATTTTGCCTGATCGGTCAAACGATTACCACACAAGTTACAAAAGGAACAGGGAAGGGGAGGGGGAAGAGGAAGGGGAAGGGGTGCATGTTTGAAAAGTACCCTATTATTTAAGTCGAGTCAGTTGATGGCCAAGTGCCAAATTTTGTCTAGATCGGTCAAGTGGTTGCCACATAAGTTACAAAGGGAAGAGGGTACAATACGGGATTGAAACACCCTATTATCTAAGTTGGGTCAAATGATGGCCACATGCCAAATTTTCTCTAGATCAGTCAGATGGTTACCAAAGAAGTTACAAAGGGAAAGCGGAAGGGGATGGGGATGGGGTTGGGGATGGGGATGGGAAGGGGGAGGGAGTACGGGTTTGAAACATACCCTGTTATCTAAGTTGGGTCAAAGAATAGCCACGTGCCAAATTTTGTCTTGATAAGCCAAGGAGGTTACCATATAAAAAGAAGGGGGAAAGGCAAAGAGGGGAAGGGGGTCGGGTTCATGTTTGAAACCTATCTTATTATCTAAGCTGGGTCAAATGATGACCATGTGCCAAATTTCGTCTATATCAGTAAAACAGTTACCACGTCGAATAACAGTAAGTGAATACAAGCTAAAATGGATGACTTAATTCAAGAACAGAAAATCTTTACAATTAACCATGGAAAAGCGATAATTTTAAAAAAATTATGTGGACTTCACAATATATGTATGGAATACCACTACCACTGCAAAAGAGCAAGCTGGATTGCTACCATTTTTCTATTTTGGTCATGCTCCTCCTAATTTGTCGAGATTACCTATACATATATCAAGAGTTGCAAACAGCCAACACAATACCATAATCATTGACGGAAGTTGAATTTTAAAAGCAACAGAACATAAAGGCTTTGTACATATGTAACGAGGACAGAATTAACACCTTTTTGAAGGTGTACGTAACGTGCTCCAACGATCTTTATTCATGAAACGGAAGCGTATGAACGTTCGCTCACGGCAACACTTACATCTATTTTTCTCCTCTTTCTCTCTCTCTCTCTCTCTCTCTCTCTCTCTCTCTCACCGTGTATCACCTCTCTCTCTCTCTCTCTGTGTATCGCCTCTCTCTCTCTCTCTCATCGTTTTCCGAAGTTCACCCACCCGAATCGCACTCATTCTCACCAAATCAACTAAATGGACCATTTAAAGAAACGCAATAGTTTCTACTAAAATAAGTTTATTATTCAAATAACCCAACAAGAAATGAATAAAACAAAGCAAAGATTAAAATGCATAATAAATGAAATATCGAGTTAGATAACTAAACTCTGAACTGTAAAACACTTCTGATTAAAGAAGTCTCACTATGGCTAATAGCCTGAAAATATCCAAACTCACACATACTCCCCAATCAATAATTAGTCATGTCAAAAAAACAGTCTACCACATGTTATTCGAACCAGTCCACTGTCCACCGACATCTGTCCACAGACATCTGTCGGAAGAATCAAACATGATAGAAAACTCCCAAAAATATATGAAATGCAAAACACAATAATGGAAAGTGTAAAATGCATAGCCAAGATATGGCAAACGTAACATGACAAAACAATAATATAAAAGAGGTATGAATATTCATATTAAATCTCCCACACCAGTTCAAAAGTTCATAATGATTAGAAAATCATGGTAAAAAATCACAAGTTCAATTTTCTCCCATAAAAACAGAGATTTCAAAGTCTACCTTATCTGCCGATTTAAAGCCTGGATCCTCTCCAAAGCTACGTCTAGACAACTGCAGTTCTATCACGTTAATGAACAATCAAACTCACTTTTAGGGCAGATTTTGGCGTAATCTAGATCAAATTAACGCACGTACTCACGAATATACACAACACTTCGGAGATCACCTGACTGGCAATATTGCTGAGGAATCAAACTATTTGTTGAACACAAAGATTTTACCTCGAGTCTCTCGACCTACTTCCATCTGACTCCATAAATTCTTTCATCACATCTTAAAGCATTGAAGCTATGAAATGCATATATGTGTCCTTTAAAATTGTAGCAGCCATATTTTTCTGAAATAGAGCTCGGCCACCACATAAGAGCGTCTCGCTCTCTTAACGGCAAACTAAAACAAAAGCATATGTATAAAACATAACAGAATAGGACTATGCTCAATTAGCAATGTCTACTGCACTGCAGCTTTAAGGACTGCTCTCATGACGCACTTCCAAAGTCACTGGGGTTGAGTTCTTAGAGCCTTTACATGTAATCTTACAAACACGAATAAGCTTTACTACCCCCACAACAAGAATTATCAGTAAAATAGCTATTAAGACAATTAAAATTGTCGGCATAATATATTCCTGATACTGGAACATCACTGAATCGTCAATGTCTTCCAACGGTGGAACCGTCATTGGCACCTTGGTTGTAGGTACCTCCACTACCAAATGCTCGTTATGCGTATGACGCATAATTATCTTCTCGGAACTGTTGAATACAGCACGGCTAAGTACGAGAAATTCCGTAGACATCACACGGCATGCAGCATCAAACAGCTTGGACTCTTGAAGAACGAATGATGTCGACTTGTTGCTCTGGCACATCATTGTAACTGCATACTCCTTGTAAAAACACGGCAGGAAGAGTACTGGTGGACTCAATGTGGTAATCTCGCAGGAACTGTCTAAAGTCACATTCTGTCGGAGTCTGTCCATGAACTAATGATAATTCACAACCACCCACAGACAAAACTCGTGTATGTCACACATACACTTCTCTCTAACTAAAGCACAACCTGTCTCACAATCAACTCCCGAACCTTGACATCGATCTCCCAAAATGAACATGGTTTCTAATCTATCCCATGTCACTACTGAGTCTCCCAAAAGCACTCGAAAAAGGTCTAATAACAAAAAGGTTTCATGTTACTGAACCAAACCAAAACTACTAATGCAAAAGTCAAACACTCACAATGTGAACTAATTCCAAGTGTGTATCTCAGAATAATCACAGTCAACTCACTATTAAGCACAATAACTCTACGGAACTCACTCACAAAAAAAACTTCTATCCAAACACTAAAATACTCATATCTCGTAAAAAGACATGAAAGTTCTACTCTCAGTTAGCAAATATTTCGCAACACCTGACTAACTCTCAACAAAATAGCAATTGACGTAATGGCAATCGCTCCCACGATCTTAACAACTATAACTTCTCACAACACAGCTCCCTTTATTTAAAAAAAAAAAAAAAAACTGAAAAAAAAAATCCAAATACTCAAATACGATCTCCCAACCCGAAAAAAAAGATCAGACTTGTTCGGTCCGATATACTAAGTACCTCCCCAAAAAAAAATAATCTAAACAACACACATTGCGTCAGATGATGAAAACTCATCATAACACAATAACACACTAACACACTCACACACGGGTCAAATCTCGTATGAAATTAGCCCATGTCTCAATTCCCAAAATCATTCGAAAACAAATGATTAAGAACTTCAACATCCAAAATGAACAAGAGACAAAAAAAAAAAAATATCATATATATAAATATTAACCCATTTATCCCTCTAACTATATACAAACGTTCCATTACATAACTATATACAAATGTTCCATTACATCCCAACTTTCTTTAACTTCGAAATATGGGTCAATTTCGTCACTCCAGTGTTTACATCTTTAACTACAAATCTATTCCCTCTTTTGATCTCTACAATCTCAAAAGGTCCGTGGAACTTCGGACTTAACTTATAATTCAGATCATTCCGAACATTCACTTTAACAAACACTCTATCACCCATCGAAAAAGCTACTCCCCTCGATTTCGCGTTACTTTTCTCTACCATTGCGCGCGAACTAAGTTCAAGTTCTTTACTGATACGTGCAAATCTTTCTCTCGCTGTATTTATCAATGAAGTGACCGTAACATCACCCTGAACACACTCTGGTAACAAATCAAAAGGTCCTTTCAACTTGTATCCATACAAAGCTTCTGCTGGAGATATCTTAATTGTGTCATTCATCATAGTATTGATACTATATCGCACTTCATCCAAAGATCTGTCCCAATGTGTATCGGAACCTCCCACCGTCATGCGCAAAGCTTCGATTACTTTTCGATTCGCCCTCTCACATAACCCATTTGCTTCAGGTCTATACGGGATTATAGATACTTTCTTTATCCCCAACAAATTAGCAAGACCGTCTAAAGTCTTATTAATAAACTCCCTACCATTGTCTGTGATCAGACATTCAGGAACACCATATCGACAAATTATCCCCTTAAAAAACGCTATAGCAACTTCCTCAGCTGATTTGTACTTCAGTGGGAAAATCTCGACAAAGCGAGTCAACTCATCAACAACTACTAATAAATGTCTATAACCATAAGCGGACTCTGAGAAGTTACCCAGAATATCCATATGCACTCTCTGAAACGGCCTATGTGGTATGGGATATGAACCCAAACGACACGACACTGTCGTCGCTGGCTTATTCGCATTGCAAATAGCGCACTTCTTCACAAAGGCTTCTACTGCGGAAAACATATTTTTCCAAAAGAACTTTGACCTGACGTTTTCATACGTCTTGTCTACACCCAAATGAGGAGAACCAAATTTACAATGTACAATGTCTAGAACTTGTGGTACTAGACTCTCTGGCACGATGATTTGTGTAATCTCACCCATGCTTCGAGTACTTCATAAGTTATACTTAACTTTTCTCACCAATAAATTATTCTCCAACTCTAGACCAGAAAAAGGCAACTTATACCCTTTCTTCGGTGAAACTCCCTTAAGAAATGCCTTAGCATCTGACAACAATTTATCTTCATCTTGCTTTTGTTCCAGCAAGCCTATGTCCCAAGTGACATTTTCACCCGTAATATAACACACACGTTACTCTCACTATCACGAATAACAATCTCTCCCGAGACTGCCGACTCACTATTTCTCCCAAAAGTATGCCTGTAGAACGTGTATGTCCTCTACATGCGATCTCTCAGAATTACTAATATCAGAGACATTAGACACCAAATATTTACTCTCTTCACCCACACAGGATTCGGTGTGTATTTCCTCATCCTCGACCGGAAAATATCTGCTCAATGCATCTGCAACTACATTATGCTTACCTTCAATGTATTTGAGGTTTGCATCAAAATCTCTCAATGTTAGGAACCAACGTGCTCTCTTGGGCGACAAATTTGGCTTATTAAAAGCTCTAACAACGGTTGATGATCTGTAAAAATCTCAACTTTATTTCCCAACAACAACATCTTAAAATGAACAAGGCTAGAGACGACTGCGAAAGCCTCCTTGTCCACAACTGACATCAGCCTTTCGTTACTACCACGCGTTTTGAACTTTCTGCTATAAAAAGCAATTGGGTGTAATTTCCCCTCAAATTTCTGCATCAAACACGCACCTATACCTTCCTGACTCGCGTCAGTCACTAAGGTGAACGGTTGACTAAAATCTGAAACTTCAAAACTGGTGGGTTCACCAAAGCGTTCTTAAGCTTCTCAAAAGCTAATTGTTGACTATCACCCCAAACAAACTTAACGTCTTCTCGTAACAAATCTGTCAATGGAGACGCTATTGTAGAAAAATTCCGCACAAAACGGCGAAAGAAACCCGACATACCTAGGAACGAACGAATCTGTTTCCTGGTTTTGGGAACTGGAAAATTCACAATGGCTTTAACTTTCTCATCATTCACTCTAACTCCCTCTTTAGAGATAACATGTCCTAAATAGACAATTTTTCTCTTCAGAAACTCACATTTGGCCAATTTGACCTTTAACCCAGCGAACCGTAATCGCTTGAGGACTTCTTTAACACCTTTAGATGTTCTTCAATTGTATCTGTGCATATGAGAATATCATCCATGTACACAAACACCGACTTTCCTAACAAGCCATGAAGTACTGTGTTAACCAGTCTAGTAAATGTTATTGGGGACCCTTGTAATCCAAAAAGGCATCCTATTAAACTCGTAATGTCCCTTTGGTACCGAAAATGCTGTATATTTACGGCTACTCTCACAAAGGGGAACTTGTAAAACCCTTTGCATAAGATCTATAGATGAATATATATTCTTGCCACCGATTTCAACAAACAAATCAGGCAAACAAGCTACCGGATATCTATCTGGGCATGTTTTTTCATTCAATTTACGAAAATCTACACAAACTCTGATACTACCGTCTTTCTTAGGAACTGCAAGCAAAGGAAAATTAAACGGAGAATTGGACGGTCTAATAATGCCTTCCGACTCCCACCTCTGAACTTCTTTTTCTACTTCTTCTCTGATTTTAAAAGGAATTCGATATGCTGGAATATATATGGGATTTGTACCCTTTTCTAGGCGGATTGAATGTTCTAAAACATCTGTAACTCCTAATTTATCTCCCTTCAAAGCAATGATATCTAGATATTCTTTCAACACTTTCTCTACTTTATCTGAATATTCAGGATAATCAACTTTAGCCAAGTGTTCATGTAGAACCTGACTTCGAACTGTTGCTCCTCGTTAGGAAACATATTCCCGTCTCCACAAAAACTCACTAATTTATGCTCTTCATTAAACTCTTCAAAATCAATTACATAAGTACCCTTGTGATATTTTTTCACTGAGTCTTGATAGCTAACTAATTCTACTGAAGTCACGCCTGCGACTGAAATTTCATTCACTGACACCGTACTCACAACGTCTTTGAATTTCTCGGTTCCCTCAACAACGCACACTTGAGAAGGAAACTTTTTCTCTTTCAGCGACACTTTAACCAATGTAGGAACTCGCGGTTGCAATTCAATATCTTCCAACAAAAATCCTTTGAAAGATCTTTGCGGAATATCTTCACTCTCTAATGACTGTGTTACACATGTCTCAGACTGTGTCTTAAGTTTCTCACAAGTTTTTTTTTCCTGTGTATATATGGAACAAAACAACCTGACTCACCTATTGTAATCCCCTGAACTCCCGTAAGAATGTTGATGTTATGTCGCATACAAGAAGGGTGTCCTAGCAAAACCATTTCACCTAAGGCTAATCCTTCTATGACCAAAAATGGTTCTACTATTGTCTTTCCACCGATACAAAGCGTAAGAAATGACGAACCTAAAATATTCAGTTTCCTCGCTTGTACATCACACACTGTCTCACTAGAAGGGACTAATTTGCACTCTGGAAACCTCGAGTGAAAAAGGTCAGCATTTACTAAGTTAACTGAGCTACCAGAATCAATGAAAATATGAATTTCATTGCCATTAGAGAATCCACGTACAATCGGCCTAGGTTCTAGTGACTCTACGACCTGATTAGTCATTATCCTGTGTCCGTTTTCGAACTTATCTTGTGAAAATTCTGCTGTTCCTTTGTGTATCTAGAACTTGCATCATGTGGAATTCTCCTGTCATATCTAGAAAACCTCCCCGGACTTCCCTGAATAATCTCTACTCTTCGTGGCTTGGGCAAAATCTCCATCCATGATCTGAAGATTTGCAAACTGAACAATATCTCACTCTGCAATTTGATTTACTATGGCCTATTTTATCACAATTAAAACAACGTATCGTTGTGACTGATCTCTCTGGAATTTTCTTCGATTCTACTCGTGCACATGTCTTCGCTGTTGCATCATTTCCCGAATGCGAGCGACTATCATTATTCTGTGGTTTGGAAACCGCAGCTGACATCTTTGCACCTCCCTGTACAAAACTACTGTCCAGTGTCGGGCATTTTGCTAGATTTTTGTTAATCTGTGCAAACAAAAAGGATTCATCTGTATCCTGATCAATTCTCTTATCAAAACTATCTACAATTACATCTGGGACTGACGTTAAAAGGCAAGCAAAGTGTAACAATCTTTCAAAATTATCTAAAGAGATATTATTTCCAGTTACCCATGGAGAACCTGTTATAGATTTCTTTAACTCAACTACTGCATCAAATAAATTCACTGTATGTGACTAGTGAATCATTGCCCTTCTTTATTTTGAGAAACTCTCGCAAATTCCGAACTGCGCATTCACGTTGAACTCCGCCATAAGTAGCTCGTAGAAATTTCTGCAGTTCATTCCAAGTTTTGCACCTTCTGAACCCGAAACTGCGTGCTCGTTTCCAATATCTCCTTTATCTAAATCCAGAAATGATTTAGCCTCTGTTAAAGCTTCAGCGCCATTCGTAATTTTCTTGGAATTCAGATAATTGTTCACTGACTCAATGAAAGTTTCTATATTTTGGGTTGGCTTTCCATCAACTAACCCTTTAAATTTGTAATTCCCGCACAAATGTTCGTCACTTTATGCACCACAATTGATTGGGATGTGCTTGCTGCATCGTCCGGCATTTTGTGAGTAATCACACGCCCTGAGCGTAACAACATAAAAAAAGAGAAACCAAAAAGAACACTAGAGAAAAGGCACCAGTTACCCCCTCTAAAAGAAGAATAGAAAACGGCGTTCTGCGCAACTTACGAGAATGGGGTACTTACCAATTTTGAAACAGAAAACGAAGTACCTATCTCTCTCAACTTGCTAACCTGTGACGTCACCCATTCGACGGCTCAGCAAAAAACACCCAGCGCGATTATTGTTGAATAATCACTTTGCGTAATTAACTCACAATCGCCACTATTCACACTTATTTGGGTATTTTGTTAACCCCAAAATTGCTCTAGAGATCATCCAGATCTATTTCACAACTCCCCACTCCCAGTACTCGAATAGAAACGGAAAAAAAGAGGAAGGTTCCCCGTATTTCACACGTAATCACGACCTACTCAGTCATTCAACACTGACCCGTCGCCTTAGCTCTTAGGTGAAGTCGCCTATGCCTTGGGCATCAACGTTACCAATTAGTCTATTAGCAAAACAAATTTCGCCATCATTAAAGACATTAAAATCATGCTGCCACCATTTAAAATCAAAAGACACCCGCTGCCAACATTTAATTCTAACACGGCTGCCAACCAATTAATTCTGTTACGAGGACAGAATTAACACCTTTTGAAGGTGTACGTAACGTGCTCCAACGATCTTTATTCATGAAACGGAAGCGTATGAACGTTCGCTCACGGCAACACTTACATCTATTTTTCTCCTCTTTCTCTCTCTCTCTCTCTCTCTCTCTCTCACCGTGTATCACCTCTCTCTCTCTCTCTCTGTGTATCGCCTCTCTCTCTCTCTCATCGTTTTCCCATAAGTTCACCCACCCGAATCGCACTCATTCTCACCAAATCAACTAAATGGACCATTTAAAGAAACGCAATAGTTTCTACTAAAATAAGTTTATTATTCAAATAACCCAACAAGAAATGAATAAAACAAAGCAAAGATTAAAATGCATAATAAATGAAATATCGAGTTAGATAACTAAACTCTGAACTGTAAAACACTTCTGATTAAAGAAGTCTCACTATGGCTAATAGCCTGAAAATATCCAAACTCACACATACTCCCCAAATCAATAATTAGTCATGTCAAAAAAACAGTCTACCACATGTTATTCGAACCAGTCCACACTGTCCACCGACATCTGTCCACAGACATCTGTCGGAAGAATCAAACATGATAGAAAACTCCCAAAAATATATGAAATGCAAAACACAATAATGGAAAGTGTAAAATGCATAGCCAAGATATGGCAAACGTAACATGACAAAACAATAATATGAAAGAGGTATGAATATTCATATTAAATCTCCCACACCAGTTCAAAAGTTCATAATGATTAGAAAATCATGGTAAAAAATCACAAGTTCAATTTTCTCCCCATAAAAACAGAGATTTCAAAGTCTACCTTATCTGCCGATTTAAAGCCTGGATCCTCTCCAAAGCTACGTCTAGACAACTGCAGTTCTATCACGTTAATGAACAATCAAACTCACTTTTAGGGCAGATTTTGGCGTAATCTAGATCAAATTAACGCACGTACTCACGAATATACACAACACTTCGGAGATCACCTGACTGGCAATATTGCTGAGGAATCAAACTATTTGTTGAACACAAAGATTTTACCTCGAGTCTCTCGACCTACTTCCATCTGACTCATAAATTCTTTCATCACATCTTAAAGCATTGAAGCTATGAAATGCATATATGTGTCCTTTAAAATTGTAGCAGCCATATTTTCTGAAATACATATACTAGCAGATGCTCGCTACTGCTCGCATTTGCTAGTTCCTATATCCATATCATACCCATACCCATACCCATATCTGTATTATACCCATACCCATATCCGTACCATACCCATACCCAAACCCATATCTGTACCATACCCATACCCACACCCATACCCATATCCACATCCATTCCATACCCAGACCCATACCCATATCCATACAATACCCATACCCATACCAATGCCCATACCCATATCTGTACCATACCCATACCTATACCCATACCCATACATGCACTAATACCCATACCCATATCCTTACCATACCCACACCTATACCCTTACCCATAACATATACATTCCATATCCATACCATAACATTCCCATACCCATGCCCATCCCATACCCATATGTGTGCCATATCCAAAC
>NC_089784.1:42054144-42059144 GCF_040412425.1 Macrobrachium rosenbergii
ATTAAAACATACTAAAAGACTTAATATTTAAGAAACGTAGATAAAAAAATAAAATAAAATATATGTGTATATATATATATATATATATATATATATATATATATATATATATATATATATATATATATATATATATATATATATATATATATTCATGATGTTGCCTTTGTAATACGTATATCCTCCGATAATTTTGACATATTTACTTTTTTCATGTGTTATGTTTAATGATAATGATTGTTGAAGTGTCATATTTAGTTTGGCATCAGATCTCAAAAGAACTTGATTGAATAACTTGATAGCGTAATTTAGAATTGTTAATACAATTTTAAAAGTAACGTAGTTTAGAATCTTTCTTGGTAAAAGCATAGTATTTGAACACGTGTGTGTGTGTATGTCCAGGAAGGGCTTGTTTCAGTTCAATTGTCATCAGTTCAGATAAGAGCGAGCACTTTGTTTTGGGTTAGTGATGACAGCTTGCGAAAACAAACGCCGATTCGTCCCATACAGGCTCGAGACGAGTGATTTCATGTTGTTACATGCATTGTTGAAGTCACGTACGCCACTTTGAGAGAAAGAATACGTGTCCTGATCAATTACGTCATGTTTTGTAAGATTGCATTCAAAACGTTTTGCTGGGATGACGTTACTTTCTTCTAGAAGCTTCTCCATTGTATCTCGCACCCAAAACGCTTTAATGACGTCACCTCCCTGCTTCTAGAACTTCCCTTTTGTATCTCGCACCCAAAATGCTTTAATGACATCATGTAATTGTTTCACATGTTACTGGAATCCTAAAATCTATTTCATTCTGATTCCTGAGACCAGTCGAATTGGTTCTCTCTCTCTCTCTCTCGTTCTTAGAAAGAGATTATCTTAACGTAGTGTTTTGTGGTCACATATTAACATTAACTTTTGAGATCTGAATTTAGCAAAGTTATTTAGTTCGTAACGGCGCCTGGTAAAAAGTGTTTCGTGTAACGCAGCTGCAGCAAGTGATTTACAGAGGTTTTCACAAATTTGTGTAAGGTAACGTGAATTTTACTTATTAATACCATGGTATGATAAGTTAGGAAATTTTGAACAAATGAAATCATTATTGATAAATCTTATGTGCATTTTTGTGTGTTTTTCTATTTACAATCTCTTTATATTTTCACATTTTTTATGTTTGTGATGTAACATTTATTTACATAGCATTTAAATATTTCTTGGTAATTTAACATTGCATACGTAATTTAACATTGCATATTTGATTTTGATATCTCATGTGTTAAGATTTTTTCTTTTTAAATCTTGAGTAATTCTTGATAGTTTAAATTTTGCTTGATTAATTTAAATTCCTGATAAAGTTTTTGTGAATTAGTTTTGTTTCATCATTTAATTCAAGAATTAATTGAGTGTTGTGTTATTTTCAAGTAATAGTAAATTTTTCAGATTGTGAATTCTAATTGATTGTGAATTCTAATTATAAACTTTAATTTAAAAATAAATATTTGTATTTAACAATTTTAGAAAAACAGTGTTTCATTTGTTGATCACCAGTGAATAGGATTGATTGTGTGTGCATAAAGGCAAAGTGATAAACATGTTTTGTTCTTTAGTTTTGCTAAAGTGAATTAAGACCAGGGAAACACTTAGAGTTTTTTGATGGAGTGATGCCCTTTTACTCTAGAAGATTTCTAGTTTAATTTTTATACCTCACACATATTCTGAGAGACTTAGTTTGATTTTTCAAGTAATTAAGTTTTTTCTTAAGGGATCACTGTTACCTTTAGAGTACTCAGTCGTAACAATTAATGTTATGAGAGATCTGGCTGAAGTGAGGTATATTTTTGAATCTTGAGATTAGTTGTGTAATAACAAGGTACTTGATACGCATCGTGACATTATAGAATATAAGGATGTTTAGTACCTAACCCTATGGGAGCTAAGGACTGGGTGACATTCACAGTTCTCAGGAGGACGACGTCCATGGGGTTAGGTACTAAACGCCCTGATATTCTATACATATATATTTTTTATTTTATTTTTGTATCTACTTTTTTAAATATTAAGTCTTTTAGTATGTTTTAACGTTTCTTTAGGTTTTTTTTAGTTTAAGTTCCATGTTTTAGGCTTTTGTAAGTTTTTTAACCGAGTCGATTCTTAATTCTTATTCTTTGTATTTTACAGCCCTGATGATGAGATGGTCTCGAAAATTTGGCTAAATAAATTTAGATGATGTTACGATGGCTGTTTGCTGTTCTATTCCTGGTATATATATCCATATAGATAATCATACAAAGCAAAATACTAATGCTATAAACTGCTTAAAACATCAATAATTGTAAAAATTATATACATATATATATATATATATATATATATATATATATATATATATATATATATATATATATATACATATATATATATATATATATATATATATATATATATATATATATATATATATATATATATATATATATGTGTGTGTGTGTGTGTGTGTGTGTGCAGTATATATATGTCTGTATATTTATTCGATCGCGAGAATAACATGATATATATATACACAAGGAGTTTACGGTGACAGGGAAAGCAAAACAATGTAGTGCAAGATCTATAATCTTTACTGCTTGGCATTTCCAAGCAAGTTAGACACACTGAATTGGAAAATTACAAAAAAGGACTGTTTTTCGAACAGCAACTGAGAATAAAGGGATAAAAGACTATTTTAGTGCATAAAAATGTGCTAACGTTTGTGGATGGCCTTTATGGGAGGAGCGGCTGTCTACTTTGGCACTTGAATAAAAACGGATAACAACAAGAATCAACCAGATTCTGTAGCTTATAATTTCAATCTCCTTCGAACATTGTGCAGAATCGGGGGACGAATGTTTAGACCTGGGGTTAAGTTAATATTATTTTCCGTTTTATGAAACCACAAGTATCGTTTAATATCCAGTCAGTATACATTGGGAATAACTTAGATTCATGGGAAATTTCAATAGGTAAGTGCTTCGTCACTAGTAGGAATCGAACCGTTGTATAATTGCCAAAATTCACAAATAACCAAATATTACAAACTTTGCAACCAACTAATTTATCATGGTGGAGACGGGTTGATATTTATTCTAATTACAGAACCCGAATTCAAAAGGCATATGAACAGTAAAGTCTATTTCAACTTATATAGCGAAAGTCATTGCCTATCACTGTTTCTAAATCATGCAATGTTCGAATCCTGTCGGTGACAACCCTTTGGGTGTAAATTATTCTCGAGTATGGTAAGATGTGAAATTCTCTACAGAATGCATACAAGAGTCCCCCGTACGTAATCAGACACGCTGATCAGGACTTTATGAAAACCCTGCATGATATCTGAACACTGCAGACAAATGACCATGTAGTTTTCTTTGCATATCTTGGCACCGAATATTTTCCCTCTTTGACCCTATAAGAAATAACGTTAGTAAGTGTTCTATATATATTTATGTTGCCCCAATATTTGTAATTATTGGTTCTAAAATTATTGTTGGTGACACGTGCTTAACATGATGATAATCCTGCCGATGACGTAATCAAGGGCAAAATACTTATTAAGAATGATAGTTCCTACAAATATCTAGGAATGTTACCCACGACAATGTGCGACATTATAACAATGTCACCCACGTTGACCATGGCATGTTACATTAGTGTGCTTTATTAAATCACGTGGCTTTGTCTTCCTATTACTTATAAAAGAAAACTTCACGAATCGGCAAAATGATGTCTAAACCGCGATGCAGTCACTCACTGTTAAGCTATATTAGCTTCATATATTCAACAAACATCGCTCACACCAATAACGAAAGAATTTACATTATGAGTTTCACAGAGATTGAATTGGAGGACAAGATTTAAACGTAACTGTCAAGCAGATAACGCCCCAGTTGCCATAATTTCGATCAAAATGTGGTAAGGTGAAGCCAGTATCGGCCACAAAATGTAAACATGCAACACAGCTTTCTCATCGAAATAATTAGGCAACGGTTATCTGGACATTATAAAGTTTAAAATAAATAAAAAAATGAAATAAAAAAAAGATAAATTTCCTTACCAGCAACGATAAGTGAAGGAATGCATCTGGCAGTGTCACAGCTAAAAATGTGAAAGAATTTTACCTAATTTAATCCAGCGAATTCCAACAAGTGCCTAAGAGAGGAAGGACCCTCGGCTCCAGAGGCTATGCTTTTAAACTAGGACCCTTAGGAGAGAGAGAGAGAGAGAGAAATTTTGCTTCAGCTTCATGAAAGTTCCAATCTTTTTCATTACTGTTCGGCACTGAGTATTACCCTAGTGTGAGGAGTTAACATTTTCCTTTCTTTTAGTCTTTAGTAATGGCTATTTTCATTCCCTCAATATATTCCAGGTACTTTACAACAGTTACTCTATAAAGAACTAGTATACGCAAGACACAACTAAAACTACCACACTTGCGAAATAAATAAATAAGTAAAAGCAGATGCCCTGAGGATCTGCCACTATTTTTTTAAGAACTGAAGGTAAATAAAACATACCTGTGGCTCGAGCTCTCTCGAGAGTACAAGTGCCCGAGGACACTGCGTAAGAAACTTCAATTATTTTGCGTTTCCTCTCATTTCACAAATACGACAATTTATTCATTTTTTCAGGTTTCATGGAATGTAGCTCAAAAGGCAACTCAACCTAATGCCCCAGAATATGCATTTTTACGTCTCGAATAAAAAAAATCCATGTTTTGTAAACAATTACATCATGATCGCTCGAACACACACACACACCCTCGTACACATATGTATGTACGAGAGGCAATAGACTTTTATCCTTCGCGTGGTCAGGTCGGGAACGTGACCATGTCGTGATTATGGAACGGGGGTTCGTTTCCAACTACCGGACATCATAACTGTTTCAAATTTCTTGCACTTGGCCCTTAAGGCTTTGTAGTGATAAGCGTGCCCCAAAAAGCACGAGGAATTGGAGAAGTTAAGAGG
>NC_089784.1:42064144-42066644 GCF_040412425.1 Macrobrachium rosenbergii
CATAGGGATGGACCTTTATGCAAATTGATTTATGAAAAGAGAATAAAAGTACAAGTAAATATATCTGAAGTTGCAAAAAATAATAACACGAGTTCAATTATGGAAAACCATAGGAATGAACTTTTATTCAAGAATAAATTTTCTTAAAATAACAAAAAGAGAAAATACACGACAATAGTTTTATATTGGGATCACTAGCACAGATGGTATAAATTTTATGAATGTCAAAAATATTAAAATCAGTCTAATCATGCATGCCCTCATATTCAGACACCCATTTAAATACAAAACAACATGTGAACTCCTGTTTCCAGGACACATTCCCCTCTGATAATCAACACTAATTGATAAAGTTATTACAAGAGAACATATACAATGCAATACAGCACAACTTGAGCGTATGGCAGAAAGGAAAAATTAATTACGGTGGAATAATCCGCCTCAGTTAATATATATAAATATATATATATATATGTGTGTATATATATATATATATATATATATATATATATATATATATATATATATATATATATATATATATATATATATATATATATTGTATATTTTATATATATATATATATATATATATATATATATATATATATATATATATATATATATATATATATATATATATATATATATAATATAGTTATTATTCACTTGGGATATCATAGTCCCATAAGACATTGCTACCCTATTTAACACCTATCAGTGTAATAAAGGTGGACACAAGTGCAAAAAGTGATAAGCCAACATCTTCTCTTTTAATTTTCACACTTGAGTAACATTCCCTAAACTTATTTTACTAACACAAACTTTTTTTTTTAACTCTTTTAACTTCTTTTTAAAGAAAAATAGATTTTTATTTGTATTCCAGTTACACAGAATAGATACTTTTGTGTGTTCCTTTTAAATAAAACAGATTCTTCTTCCCTATTCTGGATACCCTCTTATAATCCCTATTCTTTCACTTATTGCCCCCATGATGTCTGATAACAAAAGCTAATCTGTATACCATGGCACAGCTGGCTGTTTCCCATCACATCCTGGGTTTCCAAGATTAATTTGTTGATATGGAGATTTTTCCAAATCAGAGGAAGCAAAGGTGAGAAGGAAGCTTGGCGAGCTCAGACTGTTGTCTTTGTGTATTAAGGCTAACTGACTGGAAGTCTCGGCTAATGAATGCCCTTAGTTGTCCCGATTGCTAGTTTTGCTTGACTGACTGCACTCTAACAATCACTTGCTCTCTAGACCTACATGGGACACTATAAAGGAGGGCCAAACAGGTCAAGTTGTTTCATTAGTCCCGACATTCTATGGCATGCCTCCAGGACAACCCCTACGTGGAACTTTTCATCATCTGGGTTGTTATTTCCCTGGCCCATTAAGAAACGGTTATTAGATTTTCTATCTAACTCTTCTTGAAGATGTCCAGTGATTGTAATCTCAGCCAGCATCAGCATCTCGCCATTGGAACTGGAATGACTGTGTACTGTTTTCTGCAGCCGTCAGGTGTACTTACGCTTGACCGTCTTTTCCGCAAGTAATTTGTGAGAGAAGACACAAGGGAACTGAGCATTTTGGTCTCTTTGAGGTATTTATCTTTGATATGTGGAAGAGGAGGAGAGAGAGAGAGAGAGAGAGAGAGAGAGAGAGAGAGAGAGAGAGAGAGAGAGAGAGAGAGAGAGACAGGCCAGATGGAAGAAGAAAAGGAACACGTGGCTAGGGGGAAAGTAAGGAAGGAATGTAAGGCATTTCTCTTCCTAAACTACTAGATTTTTACTTTTTTAAAAATTAGTAATGTAATATACTATATAAATATAAATTATAAATATATATCACACATATTTAAAAGCTTACACACACATATATATATATATATATATATATATATATATATATATATATATATATATATATATATATATATATATATATATATATATATATATATATATATATATATATATATATACATACATATAAATTATGGGTTCGACTGACTGCCCATGGCCGCACGCCACCTGGTGTCCTGTTGTTAGATGCTCGTGAATTCTCCAGGCAATGCAGAATGGGTCTCCACATCTCCCAAGATGAATGAATTATACACTTACTTTTCAACACTATTTTCCAGACTACATACTTACATTTCCTTCCTCTTTTCAGAACTCACATGATCGCATACATTAATTTCGGAACTGAGGCCCAGGCAGTACTAAATGTATAGATTCTTTTCTGGACACCGGCAAGTTCTTCAACTATCACCGGTTTGGGACTTCAAATTGTTTATTACCAAAAATTTACAAAGTTTAATGAATATAATATTGCGAATATGGATGGAATTACTCTGTGATGAAAATCACTTCAGTAATAATAACTACGAGTGTTGGACACAATAATGAAAAAAAGACATGAACTTACGAAGGACAAACATGTCAGTTACATGCATGACAAAATACAGGTTCAGAGAGAAGTGATCAATAATAGGAATA